>NC_141877.1:35070303-35221818 GCF_056163025.1 Triticum urartu
TCGTTCTAAGCAAATAAGATGTAAAACATGATAAACATCACATGCAATCAAATAGTGACATGATATGGCCAATATCATTTTGCTCCTTTTGATCTCCATCTTCGGGGCTCCATGATCATCGTTGTCACCGGCATGACACCATGATCTCCATCATCATGATCTCCATCATCGTGTCTTCTTGAAGTTGTCTCATCATATATTACTTCTACTACTATGGCTAACGCTTTAGCAATAAAGTAAAGTAATTACATGACGTTTATGTTGACACGCAGGTCATAAATAAATAAAGACAACTCCTATGGCTCCTGCCGGTTGTCATACTCATCGACATGCAAGTCGTGATTCCTATTACAAGAACATGATCAATCTCATACATCACATATATCATTCATCACATCCTTTTGGCCATATCACATCACAAGGCATATGCTGCAAAAACAAGTTAGACGTCCTCTAATTGTTGTTGCAAGTTTTTACGTGGCTGCTATAGGTTTCTAGCAAGAACGTTTCTTACCTACGCCAAAACCACAACGAGATATGCCAATTTCTATTTACCCTTCATAAGGACCCTTTTCATCGAATCCAATCCGACTAAAGTGGGAGAGACAGACACCCGCTAGCCACCTTATGCAACTAGTGCATGTCAGTCGGTGGAACCAGTCTCACGTAAGAGTACGTGTAAGGTCGGTCCGGGCTGCTTCATCCCACGATGCCGCCGAATCAAGATAAGACTAGTAACGGCAAGTAAATTGACAATATCGACGCCCACAACTGCTTTGTGTTCTACTCGTGCATAGAAACTACGCATAGACCTAGCTCATGATGCCACAATTGGGGATCGTAGCAGAAATTTAAAATTTTCTACGCATCACCAAGATCAATCAATGGAGTAATCTAGCAACGAGGGGAAGGAGAGTGCATCTACATACCCTTGTAGATCGCTAAGCGCAAGCGTTGCAAGAACGCGGATGAAGGAGTCGTACTCGTAGCGATTCAGATCGCGGTTGATTCCGATCTAAGTGCCGAACCACGGCACCTCCGCGTTCAACACACGTGCAGCCCGGTGACGTCTCCTACGTCTTGATCCAGCAAGGGGAGAAGGAGAGGTTGGGGAAGACTCCGTCCAGCAGCAGCACGACGGCATGGTGGTGGTGGAGGAGCGCGGAACTCCAGCAGGGCTTCTCCAAGCACTACGAGAGATGAGGAGGGAGAGAGGTAGGGCTGCGCCAAGAGGGAGATGATCTCGTGTGTGTTGCAGCCCCCAATACCTCAAGTATATATAGGGGAAGGGGAGGGGCTGCGCCCCCATCTAGGGTTCCCTCCCTAGGAGTGGCGGCAGCCCCAAAACCCATCTAGGGTTGCGGCCAAGGGGGGAGAGAGGGGGGCGCACCTAGGGTGGGCCTTAAGGCCCATCTGGACCTAGGGTTTGCCCCCTCCCACTCTCCCTTGCGCCTTGGGCCTTGGTGGGAGGCGCCCCAGCCCACCTAGGGGATGGTCCCTTCCCACTATTGGCCCATGTAGGCCTCCGGGGCTGGTGGCCCCACCTGGTGGACCCCCGGACCCCTCCGGTGGTCCCGGTACACTACCGGTGATGCCCGGAACACTTCCGGTGGCCAAAACCATACTTCCTATATAGTAATCTTTACCTCTGGACCATTCCGGAACTCCTCGTGATGTCCTAGATCTCATCTGGGACTCCGAACAACATTCGGTAACCGCGTACATACTTTCCCTATAACACTAGCGTCATCGAACCTTAAGTGTGTAGACCCTATGGGTTCGGGAGTCATGCAGACATGGCCGAGACAACTCTCCGGTCAATAACCAACAGCGGGATCTGGATACCCATGTTGGCTCCCACATTCTCCACGATGATCTCATCGGATAAACCATGATGTCAAGGATTCAATCAATCCCGTATGCAATTCCCTTTGTCTATCGGTACGATACTTGCCCGAGATTCGATCGTCGATATCCCGATACCTTGTTCAATCTCGTTACCGGCAAGTCTCTTTACTCATTCCGTAACACATCATCCCGTGATCAACTCCTTGGTCACATTGTGCACATTATGATAATGTCCTACCGAGTGGGCCCAGAGATACCTCTCCATTACATGGAGTGACAAATCCCAGTCTCGATTCATGCCAACCCAACAGACACTTTCGGAGATACCTGTAGTGAACCTTTATAGCCACCCAGTTACGTTGTGACGTTTGGCACACCCAAAGCACTCCTACGGTATCCGGGAGTTGCACAATCTCATGGTCTAAGGAAATGATACTTGACATTTGAAAAGCTTTAGCATACGAACTACACGATCTTGTGCTAGGCTTAGGATTGGGTCTTGTCCATCACATCATTCTCCTAATGATGTGATCCCATTATCAACGACATCCAATGTCCATGGTCAGGAAACCGTAACCATCTATTGATCAACGAGCTAGTCAACTAGAGGCTTACTAGGGACATGGTGTTGTCTATGTATCCACACATGTATCTGAGTTTCCTATCAATACAATTCTAGCATGGATAATAAACGATTATCATGAACAATGAAATATAATAATAATTAATTTATTATTGCCTCTAGGGCATATTTCCAACACTTCCCGCCCGCATTCTTCGACTTTATGGTGCATCTGCTGGTCCATATCGTGGAGGATATCATCCAACTCGGGCCGACGTTCCTGCACAGCATGATGCCGTTCGAAAGGATGAATGGTGTCATCAAAGGATACGTTCGCAACATGTCACGTCTAGAGGGAAGTATAGCCAGGGGCTTTCTGACCGAAGAGTGCATCTCCTACTGCACGAATTATCTAGGCATCGAGAACCCCGTTGGTCTGCCCGTCAACAGGCACCTCGGCAGGCTCGCTGGATGGGGTCACCGTGAGGGTCGCCGCGAAATGCATGTCGACTTCGAGGGTCGACTCGCCGACTTTGAAAGAGCAAACCTAGTCGCGCTACAACACATAGACGTGGTCGATCCTTGGGTGGTAGAGCACAAAACCTTTATTGAGAAGACGTACAATGACCGAGGCCAACAGAGGACGGACGGAGATATAATCAAAGAGCACAACTCATGTTTCACGCGTTGGTTCAAGCAGAAGCTTCTGTCGTACCCTTTACATGAGGATTCTTCCACGGAAGAACAACTCATATTCGCCTTGTCACAGGGCGCCGAGCACAACCTGATGACCTATGAGGCGTACGATATCAACGGCTACACATTCTACACCGAGAACAAGGACATGAAGAGCGATGGTTATCAGAACTCCGGGGTAACGATGGAATCCTACACCGGCAACGACAAGGACAGATACTACGAAAGGATCGAGGAGATCTGGGAGCTGAGCTACACTGGAGAGAAGGTCCCGGTGTTCCGTGTCAGATGGGCCAAGAGCGTTCTAAAAGATGACCGGTATTTCACCACCATGGTTATACCCGAAGCCAAATCCAAGACCGCGGGCGCAAACGTCACCGCGAAAAATGAGCCATGGGTACTGGCTTCCCAAGTGGACCAATGCTTCTTCATTACCGACCCGTCAAAAGCCCAGTCGTGTTGTCGTGAGGAGAGGCAAAAGGAAGATCATCGGAATGGATGGAGTAGCCAATGAGCAAGACTTCGACAAGTACGGCGACCCGAAGATCGAACATGACGACAACGATGAAGTAGCAGCACACACCACAAGAAGAAGCAGGACCACCCTACCTAAAGGACGTCCGTTCCACATAAGAACTCCATTTGCGAAAAAGAAGGGCAAGAAGATTGTGAACAGATAGCTAGCTAAGATCGATTGTATTTAAATCGTAGTCTTCATTTCTCGATTGTATTTCATGGGCACTTTTTGATATCATGAATATTTTTAAATTTCACGGGCACTTTTTGAATTCATGAGGACACTCGATCTCGATCCCCCTCCACCGACGCCGACGAGCACCCGGCCACCCGCACCCTCCCCCGCTCCACCGCCGCCAACGGGCACCCCCGCACCCTCCCCCGCTCCACCGCCGCCGCCGATGATATTTTCAAGTAACAAATTTGAACATATTTTTAAAAAAATTATTACTATTTTTATAAAAAATATTACTGTTATGATTTAAAAAAGTTTGAACATATTTAAACACAAATAAATATCAAATAGCATTTAAAATGCAAAAAAATATTGCGGAGCCTGGGAATCGAACCCAGGACCTCTTGGTGTGTGTGCTGCGTGCTGACCAGTCGAGCTAGTGGGCGGGTTCTGATGTGGATTGGGTTAGGTGCAATATAACATGTGCTCGAACTGTAATAAAAAACATTCTAATGGCGCACCGCTGCGGGGTGCGCCATTGCTATCTAAAAAAAGATTTCTAATGGCGCACCGAGGTGTGGTGCGCCATTACTAAGCTTCCCCCTAGCTATCCTCCCTCTCCCTCGCCAGATCCCCTTCGACCCTCTCTCCCTCACCAGATCCACCCGCGCGCTGCCCCGACCCACGACGCCGCCGCCCCGACCCTCACCGGACTCCACCCCCGCCGCCCCGCGCCCCCACCCCCGCCGCCTCGACCCTCGTCGGACTCCACACGCCCGCCGCCCCCGCGCCCCCACCCCCGCCGCCCTCTCAAAGATTGGGACTATCTTGCCTTATGTTTCAAACTTTGAACTATATACATGACTTCTATTTTATTTTTGAAATTCACAGAGTTAGGACTATCGTGTGGATGATGCTAAACAGAGATAGGAGTAGTAGTGGTGGCCATCTAGTTGGACTACTACTGTTAGGACTTGCTCCAGATTTTAGGATTTCTTTTCTTTTAGGCTTTATTTTCTTCTAGGACTAGGTTTTTATTATTTTTCTGTTGTGATTGTTTTTTGAGCTCTTTCTTTTTCATTTCCTACTATCCTTATCCTAATTATCTTAAATTGTTATGATGTGTGTAACAGGATTAGATCTTGGATTTGCTAGTGGACTTTGGGAGTTTCTTAGCCAGCTTGGTGACTCCATATTTTTCACTATTTCAGCAAGTCTTTTGTAAGCATTAAACTTTCAGCACTACATTTCTATCTTATGTGTACATCTGTTTGCTTCCAATTGCTATATATGTATGGTTGTTACTAAAAATGATGAAGCTCCTGTCAATTGCTATACATATATATGTGTATGATGATCCTCCTTTCCTGCAGTAGTATAACTAGGATATAAAGCACATTGAACTAACAATCTTGTATGGTGCCTAAACTACAATGATTCAGGAACATCAGATGACATAGCATGTGGATATTGACATAGGATGGATATTGACATAGGATGAGTAGATTAATAAGTGAGCCAAAAGTGATGGACAAACCTCATGCTAGGAATTCTCGAGGGTTGCAGTACATGTAATGCATTTGCAAATGCAGCCAAAACCTGATATATACCAAAAAAATTGTATAGAAATATGCTGAATTTTCTGCTCTGATTGTTTCTCAAAGAAATTTAGCAAAAAAATGGGGTCCTGGGAGACGCCGCTGCTGCTTGAGGCCCTTGAGAGGCCCTTCGTGTCGTGATGATTTTGCAGGTACCCCGAGAGGCCCTTGAGTTTGCCGGAATGTCGATTAACTTCCGTTCCGGCAAATTCGGGTACTCCATATGTCCTATTTTCAGCAAAGGTCATGCTGAAATTTTCCGTGAATTTTAGCATGACTTTGCTAAAAATCGGACATATGAGGTACTTGCTACTAATGCATGGGCCGGGGTATCTTAGTACTTAATTAAGTAGGATCAACTGCCCCTTTATTCTTGCTGCATTAAACCATAGGTGGCAATAGAGCCAAGTGATTAGGCCCAACTTAGAAATTCTCCTCAGCATCGATAAACCCTAGATGATAAACCCAACATAGGTGGCAATAGAGCCAACTAATTAGTGCCAAGTGATTAGGCCCAACCTAGGGTGCCTCGGCATCGATAAACCCTAAATGATGAAAACTTAGCATTTAGGGTGCCTCGGCGTCGACAAACCCTAAATGATGAAACCTTGGCTTTTAGGGTGCCTCGGTGTCGATGAGAACCTAAATGATGTACGCTTAGGCTTTTAGGGTGCCTCGGCGTCGACAAACCCTAAATGATAAAAGCTTAGCTTTTAGGATGCCTCGGTGTCGACAAGCCTAAATGATGAGACCATGATCTTGTTCCTTGACAATAACCAACTTTTTGACCAAACTTTTTTCCTATTTAGAGAGAAACATGGCCCACAACGATGAGGCCGGCGGTTCGGGCGGCAAGCAATTCTGGGAGCTGTCCCAGGAGTTGGAGGAAGAACCTCACCACTATGAGGACACCGCGGAAGACACCGATCCTGACTGCACAACCCCTATGGCGTCGGGGATGACACCACTGATGATGGCGCCGCGGATGCCACCACTGATGATGGCGGCGCATGCACAGATGGCAGCCAACCGAAGAGGCAACGGAAGGACCGGTGCCCGAACGTGCTCGGCACTGTCAGGGAGGAATTTACTGAAGTGAACTCTGACGGGCATCCGACGGCGCCCAAACACGTAGTCAAGGGGTACTCGATTTAGCTCGGGTGCATTCTCCGGAGCACCGCCTCGATCAACACCGAGAACCTAAGGCATAAGGACCGAGGGAATTTGCGCAGCCTCCTCTTCACAAAGCTGCACGAACGATACAAGTTCCCCGCTGAGTTCGCAAACACACGCCTCTCGGGTAATAAAGTGAACGGTGCCGCCCTCACGATGATGAGCACGGCCCTGTCTACTTGGAAAAGCACGGTGAAGGCAATGATTGACAAAGGTGATAGTTATGAGAAGATCAAGGCGAAATATCCTTTGATGAGCGAAGATGACTACAAGGAGTTCAAGATCAAGTGCGAGAGCCCCGCAACCTCCGAATCAAGTCAGTGGGGGAAAGAAATGCGGCAGTTGAACATAGGGGTCCACCAACTCGGTCCCGGCGGTTACAGAGTGGCGGAGCCTGTATGGGACAAGGAGGACGCGGAGCGTGCCGAGCAAGGCCTACCGCCCCGCTTCGAGAAATACAGTGACAAGCAGACCAGGAACTTTCTTAGGGCCCGGTACAAGGAGGACCCGGTAACAAAGGAGCTTACCACGGATCCGAAGACCAAAGAACTTGAGTTTGTTCTGGTAAGGAATACACCCCCGCGTAATTAGCTCCATATGGTTGCATTCTAATTAATCCCCAATATTTCTAAATGGTTCACGATCCTTCCGCAGGACAAAGAAAGCAGTAGAGCGGGGTCGTCTCAGAGCTCCCCTTTCAACACCCCTTTGAATAGGGCATTGAATGTAATGAAAAACAGGGATAAGCTCAATAAGCCGACGTCAACTGGTCGTGTGGCCGGCAAAGGCTTGTCCACAAAATGGTCGTCATACTATGGCGCTGGTGGGCGAAAGGAGAAAAAGACCAGCTCGGAAAGCCAGTCGCGCGAGGTTGAAGCACTCAAGGCACAAGTGGCGCGGATTCCGGAGATGGTCCAAGAGCAAGTGCAACAACAACTGGGATCGACGCTTACCGACATTATGCCTACCTTGATTCATGGGATAACAACGTGGATTGCAGGTGGCCAACAGGGGCCGCCCCCGATTCCCAGCTTCATGGCTAGCAACTCACACAATGCGCAGGCTGCGCCATTGGTGTCTCCAGCAGCGGCGGTATTGGTGTCTACGGCGGCGGCGCCATTGGTGTCTCCGGCGGCGGCGGTATTGGTGTCTCCGACGCCGGCATTGGATCTTAATGCACCCGGGTGTACGCCGGCCGGCACCTCGCCAGCAAGCGGCCCCTCCATCAGTTGCACGCCCGCCGTTGGCGGTGCCTCGACATTAGCCGAGCTCGACGGCATCACGGTAACTAAGCCTCTCGGCCGAGGAATTCATCTCCTTGCCTTTGACTGGGCATCCCTGACGCCCTACATGTTTTCGCAGGGCGCCGCCAACGTTCCTTGCACTCTCCTGCACTTCGTGGGCGGCGAGTTGGTCGATGTCGCCAAGGGCAGAATCGTTCAACCAGGCAACCCCGTGTTCCACGGTAATCCGATGCCACCCACAATGTATAGGGTTGAAGTGGTTCGGGTGCTGCCAGGCTGCGACGAGCTATTACCTCCGATTCGACCCGCTGGGGCCGACGAAGAAGATGAGATGACCCTCAGCGCCTGCGTAAGCTGGCCCCTGCTTTGGTCGAAGAGCCAGATTCATTTGGGGACGGGGGACACCACCCCACAGACAAGACCGCCAGTCGTGCCAGCGCCAAGCCATGGCAAGAATGCCGCAACGCTACTGGACATGCCGGACATCCCTATGGCACAGGATCCGGACATGCATATGGCACAGGATCTGGACAACGACGACAACGACGATTGTACATTTACCAACGTCGATAAGTACTTTGCCGAACATGGGTACGGTGACGAGTTCTGCGGGCCTCCTTCTCAAGAACCCAAACAAGACGACCGTGATCTAGCTGGTGCGGCGGAGAAACCCAATTGCAACAGGCGTCGTCTGGCGTTCAGTTCTCAGGAGACGCCTCCAGCTGCCGCCTTCACCGAGCCTCAGATAGCGGAGGTGCCAAATTTATCAGCCCCAACACGCTCAAGAAGGCGGTCTGTGAGCAGAACTCGGTCCCATTACAGCAGATCAAGAAGAAGGGCCGGAAACGGCCAACTAAAAAGGTCGCCGGTGCGAGCCAGCCGACACCGAGTACGATCCGTGCTCAGGACGGGCCACCTTCACCTAAGGATATCTCGAGGAGGGTGCATGTGGCGGGTAGGGCGATGCTACCGACAAATATGCTCAATGCTGCAACCGGTGCTATGCGGAGTCTACACGACAGTGTTCTTTCTTTGGAGAAGCGGCATCTCAGAGAGAATGATGTGGCATACTCGGTTTTCGTGGCCAAGGTGCCAGAGGGCAAGGGCTTTGTGGATGGCGCCATCGGGGGTACGATCATCCTGCGGTTTGATGACATCTTTTCTATGTTCAACCTTCATCCGCTGCACTACACCTTCGTTCGGCTGTTTTCGCTGAGTATGGAGATGCGGATCATTAGAGACAAGACCCCAGACATCGTGATCGTCGACCCCTTCTACATGCGTGCCAAGCTCTTGAGCAGCGCTGGGGACCGCCAAGTCGCGAGTTCACACCTCGAAGACGTCATTCTGGCAAACCCAGATAAGGATAACTTCCTTGTGCCTTACTTTCCCGAGTAAGTCAACCCTTAACCGCCCCGTAACATATGATTTCTTAGATTTCGATCGTTCTTTTTTTTCTAACATTTCGTGTTCTGTGCAGTGACACACATTGCACACTCATCCTCTTAAGCTTGAAATATTCCATGGCCACGTATTTCGACCCGAACCGTAACTCCAAGATAGACTACACAAATATCAAGTTCTTGATGATGTTCTCCCTGGCTACGCCAAATCTGGAGGCACCTTCATCAGGGCAGTTCGTAAGTACGGCAAGCACGTGTTCGCCCACAATACGACGTTCTGCCACGTCAAGCAGCCGCCTGGCGGTCAGAAGGATGCCTACTACTCCCTCCATCACATGCGAGCGATCGTAAGGGACCATCATCACCTTCTGCTACCAAATAATCTCAAAGATTGGGTCGCGAGCTTGTCGGCAATCCAGGACACGGACATCAGACAAGAATTCTTTCGCATCCAGTCGGATTTTGCGGACATCATCCATCAAGATGTCCTTCATACCTCGGGGCAGTTCTTCCTCAGATATCAACCATCCAACATTGAGATAGACGGAATGCTACAAATGCAGGCTGACAACGCCCGCGGTTTCATGACCATCACGACAGACGGCGGCTTCATCCACACTCCTGTCCATGAGTCGAGTCGAAAGTAGTGATGTGTGTAGTTCTGAAACATTGATTGGCTCATGTTGTAATTAAACTTTAATGAATTGTATGTCTCTTTGGTTTGGACAGTCGTTCAACTTAGATGTAATCGATACTATTTATTAGTAGGACCATGAATCGTGCTATTAATGTCTTGCTTTTCTCTTCCGATCCTTTTGTTGCATACTTATATATTGCTTATGTATGTATTGTCTGTTGTTTGGCTTATGCATAGAGATGCGTCGTATGTCGTGTACAAGGGTAAGGTTTCCGGAGTCTACGACGACTGGGAGGAGTGTCGGAGACAGGTTCACTGTTTCAGCGATAATAGTTACAAAGGGTACACCACTAGGGCGGAGGCCGAATCTAGATACGCCCGCTATCTAGCGGGAGAGAGGAGGGAGCGTTGGAGGAACCGGATGAAGACCAGTTTGATCGCGATGATGCTCATCGTGATAACCGCAACTCTCTTCTATGTGATGGTAGTTTAGATGATTGATATCGACTTGTAATGTGAAGACAAACTCGATACTCGCGGTCTCGAGACTTGTAATGTTTTATCTTTGTTCGGTCTTTTGAATTCGGAGACTAATATGATGAATTGTATTCGGAGACTAATCTTCTATTGTATTCGATGAATCTGCTGTTGCTGTGTGCTACTGTCTATATTCTGTCAAATAATATATTTTGTAACCTATGCAAAAATCAGAAAAGTAAAAAAAACCAAATATTCATACTAATGGCGCATCACCACAAGGTGCGCCATTAGTATGTCAAAGGATACTAATGGCGCATCAAGACAGAATGCGCCATTAGTATGACAAAGCAGATGGTTACATATGGCCCCCCGGGAGGCATACTAATGGCGCATGGTGTTACATACTAATGGCGCACTTCCTGGTACGCCATTAGCATACCAGATACTAATGGCGCACCAGTGGTGCGCCATTAGTAAAAAATTCTAGTGGCGTGATACTAGTGGCGCACCGGTAGTGCACCATTAGTAGGCAAAACCGGTACGCCATTAGTAGGCCTTTTCCTAGTAGTGATTAAACTAAGCATTTGGGACTAAATGAAGAAGACTCTCAAGTAGAGTTTTTTTTTGAACTTTGAGACTTTTCCAACAATACCCTCCATGCACCCATTAGCCCGCCACCCCATGATGTTGTTCGATTGTTATTTTTCTATATACTAGAGGCAACATGGTCATTTAATAACCTCTAGGAAGGGACTAGAGACTTTTTAGTCTCCGAAAACAAATAGAGAGACTTTTTAAGGACTAGGGGCTTTTTAGTTGAGACTAGAAAAAGTCCTAGGACTAGAGAACCAAACACCACCTAATTATGCTTGGCTTAGCTAGCTCTCCAAATATTCACCGGCGACCAAGACTATATATGCATGCATGCGCTTGAGTGAGTGAGTGACGCATACGCTTACGGTTACGGCCTTACGGGTGAGACCACGTACCGACGGACCAACGCCTTTTCAACCAGGAGAAACACACTTGACGCCCGGCACCATTTCTCTCCCTCTCTCACCCATTTTAGACAGTCAAAAGTATAAACTCCACTAGTAGAGGTGTAGGAGCAATAGATTCTGGTTGTCTTGATCCAGTCGTTGACGTTGCATGCTTGATTTGATCATCTCTAACGATCATTACCGATCCAAACGTGTCAAACAAATCAATTATATCCTGCACTAGTACGTAACCAATATTTTTTACACGCAGACGCGGAAGCTCATAAAAATGCACACACACTTACCCTCTATGAACGTACTCACACACCCCTACCTCTATAAGCACCCCAAAGGACTGAGCCAGCACATCAATCTTGAGATAGACGAAGTTGTCACAGACGCCTTCGTAATCGGCATGAACGTCTCTTCTCATTAAACACATATCGCCGGAAGGCTTGAAATAAATGCAGAAAATTCTATCACCAATGCTAAGTCTGAGATTTAAACCCTGTTGGGTTGATTCCACAACAAGGAATCTACCCATCCGAGCTACGTACTAACCAATAATATGGCAGCGGTCGAGGAAGCGAGAGATAGACATTCAGCGTTTTCTTTACATTAGGTTGGACATTTAGCTTGTATAGTACTACTACAACAACCATTTATATCTTTCGGTGCTGTGTGTCCGTAATGTTCCATTTATTTCCACAGGACTGCATGCATGCATGTCTATCCGAACATGCATGTACAATGTATAAGTAAAAACTCCTTCAGCGATGGAGATGCATAGAACTTGCATGTATGCATCAGTATCATCATAAGAAATACGGAGCATGACAACGAGTTTTCCCAAGGAACGGCTAGGCCCTCGCCACTCCGGTGGCGGTGCACACTAAACCAAGCCTTGTTGCGCAACCCCTTGGCCATCCATGGTAAGCTACATCGTCTTGGGAAACTGTCAGGTATGCGGTATGCTCTTTCGACTAGCTTGCTTTGTCTGCCGCTCACAAGCCCCTCCGCCTGCTTCCCTAGTCTGTTGATCGGTTGCTGTTTGCTGTTTCTGCATCGCCCTTGAACTTTGGTGCTTCTAGGTCTTTCCTGCTGCTTGTCGCATCTGTATCGTCCTTGAACATTCGGGCTTCTCCACCAATCCCTCCTTAGGTTTACGGGCACCTTGCCATCTTGTTGTCTGGTCGTCCTTCTTCTTGCGGTTTATGGTCACCTTGCCAGTTCCAACGACGCTGCGGCTTGCTCAGGAATGAGATGCCTGGATCATGGTGATGTTGGGCCCGATAGGTGCTTCGTTCGAGAGCTGCATGCTCGAGCACTATGGTTGTGGCACCGTGCGGCCGGTCGCCGGCGCTCGCCTGGCTTTCCCCCTGTTCGCGGAAGTCCTATCCAGTGGAATCCGCTGCTCGCCGGAGTTCTTTGCGCGCTTGCTCTGTCATTGGTTTGGTGGCTTTCCGGCGGGTTTCCGCGCCAGGGGGTTGACCGTTGGCCGGTTTGAATTCGAGGTGGCGCATGCAGGTATTGCATGGGAGATTGCACGTCGGAGGCGCTGGAAGTGCGGTATCCTGGAGGTCTCCGTCTCGTTACGTAACTTTTCCTGCGTGGTGCAACCGGGGTCGGGGCGGTCACGTCCGCGTGTTGCACCCTCGCATCTGCCCTCGCTCGCCCCCCCCCCCCCCCCCCCCTTGCACAAAATTGAAGGGTAGCCCCAAAACATCAAGTTTCTAAGTCTACTGAGCAAATTCATTGCAGTTTACATGTTAAACACCTCAGTATAATTCTCAAGTTGCATGTTTAGCTGAAATATTAATATGATTTTTGGAGGGTAGGCTTCAGCCTATTGAAGCCCCCCTAGTGGAATCGCCACTGCCTCGGACCTCGATCTCTGCTGGCAGCCCAGGCACCCCGGATTTCCTGCGATCTGCTGAGCACGTATCTGCATGGCGTCCTGCCCTAAATGCTAGTCATCATAGCTCCACTACCTTTAATCCGCCTTCCATGCTGGCAGCCGAGGAACCCAGCCTATCCGCTAGCAACTCTCGCGGGCATGCGGACGTAGCCCCTCTATCTATGTCTGGTCTACCTTCCTCCGCCGGCCAGCGAGCCTCCCAACTTAATGGCACTAAGGTGCTACGTCATAATTCCTACTTGCATGCCCTCCTATCGAGCTTCGTTTCAAGTGCACCCATGCCAGCTGAACCGCGCGAGCTCTCCAATGCCATAAAGCTGTTCCCAAAGCCTAAAGATTTGCATCTCAGATGCTTTAGATGCCTGTCTTACCGTCATCGTAGGAAAGATTGTAGAGACCCTCTAGTCTGTTGGGCATGCAGACGGGTGGGATATATTAGTCATGAGTGCAAGCGGCGTCTTGACCACTCTCAGACTCCTCGTTCTCCACCTAGCGAGTGAATTGCAAAAAACCACTACATTGAAGCGTAGGTTTGCAGAAAAGACTCTTCTACGAATTTGTGCCTGAAAACACTGATTCTTGGCCTAATTTTTTGCAGAAAATACTAGTTGATGGCTTTAGCCCATTTGATGACGATTATGACAGATGGAGCCTACCATTTGCTGATGTGGCCAACGGTCTTTTTGCCAAAACGTCCTTCCCTCCATAAAAATTCTCCCCTAAAAAACTACCCTCTGTGTGCTCCTCCACCTCCCTCCGGCGCGCCCCCGCCTCCTAGCACCGCCACCTTCCTCCCGACGCGCCCGCGCCTCCCAGCGCCGCCACCTCCCTCCCGGCGCGCCCCCGCCCTCCCAGCGCCGCCACCTTCCTTCCCGGCTACGACCCCGACGCGCAGCTCAGGTGCAAGCGCAGCAAGCGGTGGCCGCGCGGCGGCAGGCAGCTCAGGCGCGACCCTTGCCTCCCGACGGAGCAAGCGGCGTCGACGACGCACAGCTCAGGCACAAGCGGCGGCGTGCTTGACCCCGCCCTCCCAGCAGAGGAAATAGCGGCGGCGGCGCCCTTGACCCCGACCTCCCAGGGGAGCAAGCACCAGCGGCGCCCCACAGCTTGGCACAAGCAGCGACGGCAGCGTGCAAGCTGCAGCAAGCAGCGACCTCGACGGTGAGCGCGCGGTGGCCGACGGTACCAAGCGCGTGGCGACTCCAAGCCAGCAGCGTTGCCGCGTGCATGAACCAGACACCGCCTCGTCCTCTGGTGCTCGTCCCACCACCGCCAGGTGCGGCACCACCGGCCAACGGCGACGAGCCAAGCTCTCCCCCCTCCGGACGGTGTGGCCATGGCTGGCGACGAGGACCATGAGCGTCGATGCCTCTGCTGTAGGCCGGCGATGAGGAGCTGATTGCGTTTTGTACTTTTACCCGAAGGGTGACTATGCAAAAATACCAGGGCCCCACATGTCATAATCGAGGTTAAAATGCATAAAACGGTTAATCAGTGTTTTTTTGCAAAAGATTAGGACTAAAATCAGTGTTTTGTGGCACAAATTCGTAGAAGAGTCTTTCCTGCAAACCTACGCTTCAATGTGGTGGTTTTTCGCAATTCACTCCCACCTAGCGCTCCTCCTCCAGTTACCCAGTCCACGGATGATGCTATTTATAACCCCCACACAGCCCCTACCGCTCTCCAATCCCACCTGCAGCACCTCCTCGTTCACCTCGCCCCACTCCACTGCCTGCTCCTCTCCTTCCCATGGAACCTGTTGGTGAGAGGTCGCCCAACCTCGCTGGATGTGCACTACGCTCTGGCCCCAAACCAAAATGCCTTAGTTTGTCTGGTCAACATCTCCCCACCCATGTCGGGCTTCCTCCCTTGGCTTAAGCGCTTGCTTGATGAGCGGCTGGGCATCACGGCTGTCCGGTTCGCCAGCTGCACCACTGGCACTATGTTCGTTGTCTTCCTCGTCAAGCTGAGCAAGCTGCGGCGATGAGGGCAAACCCCATCCTTATTACCACTCGTCGGGTGGACATCCTACCACACAATGCCGACGACAATGCCTTCACCTTCTCCTTCCGCCACCTTGTTAGCCTTTCCCTAGCCAAGATGCCTCTTGAGCTATGGGATCGTAGCGGGGTCTCAGCCAGCATCGCTGGTTTTGCCGGCCTCCTGGGGATCGACCACGCATGCATTCACGGGTCGGACTTCTCATGCATTTTCGTCCTAGTCAAGGTCGAAGCACTCCAGCATATCCCTCACCATCTTGCCTTTCACCGAGTTGATGGCGCCGGCATTTACGCCGACATCACGATCAACGAAGTCTGGGACGTGGCACGCACACTAGGCTCTCCGTCCTCGCCGCCCTCACCGCACTACGTCTTCCGCCCAGGTAGGGATGATCCCAGCCCTTCAAGAGGTGTTCGGCATAGCCATGCTAACCCTCGTTTATCCAACCTTGTGTGTGGCCAGCCGGAGGGCAGGCAGTCTATGATTGATCATGCATTCCGAGCTTTCCAGTTCCCCCACTCTGCCACGTTTGATGATTGCATCGCCATGTTCAAAATCTCAACCAAGCCCAAGCTATGTCCACCCATGACTTTTTCCATCCCCACCATAGAGGAGGTCGCACATGAAGATGAGGATCGCTGTTGCCTTAAGTCTAAACTTCTTTCCACCGAAGTTCGACGCCCCCATGCGGTTGTGGCCTTTGATGCCGAAACCCTAACTTTCACTTTCTCTGTTAGAATGAGTAAACGTAAGTCCTTCTCTGGGGTCATTGTGGTTGGGCCAGTTCGCACCGACACAAGCCACTTCCTGTGCTTTGATATCACGCTTGGAAAGGTGGAGCGACATAATTGTCGCTCGATCCTTTTCAAGCTATGGCCAAAAACAATTTCAGGAGATTTCTGTTCCCGCATGCTTCCACTGCTTCCCGCGGTGGAGTGCAAGCATCCACCAAAATCTTCACTCCTTGCTTCGCTGATCCCGGATGTTGGGCCGCTTCTCACTCTTTCCGGGGCACCCATCCATCCTGCCCTTAACCTTCCACTGGCCCAGATCCAAGTCCAAGCCCATCAGGTACTCAACTCCAGGCCCATTTGCCCTAGGCCCTTCACAACCATCCCAGACTCCACTCCGGGCCTGCTACCTAACTGCTTCTTCTCACCAGTCACATGTACTGATATGCGACATGGGGCCTGTGCTATTCTCCCTCTCGAGGTTGCCATCAGGTTCTGCCCTTGCAGGATTCCACAGCCTGAACCCTCCGCCGCTGATAAGCTCTCATCCCCCGCCATGCTACACCTCCTTGGCCCAGTGCCAATCATCATCCCAGACTCGCCACCAGCGCCTGTTGCCCTGTCGGCGGCGGGCATGGGACAGGCTGACGACGCTCATGTTTCAGACGCCCCTCCAGAAGGGGATCTTGGCGGCGGATCTGCGCTCTCTCCAGAGCGGGTGGAGGGCATGGCGGCCTCCCCCTGTCGCAACCCACACATCCGGGAGCTCTACGATGGGGTGCGCATCGACCCCATCGAGCGCGCCTCCAAGCACAAGGCCTCTGCCAGCCTCCCAGACGGTGGGTAGGGGGCGTCGCGCTTCGGAGAGAAAGAAGGAGAAGGCCAATGCCGCCTCGATCCTGCAGCTCCCCCTTCAGGGGACGCCGAGGCCGTTGACTAGGAGCAAGGCCAAGCAACTTTCATGCTGCTGCGACCTGAACTTTGAGGCAGTCATCGCCGATGCAGCTCAGCCCTCCCCCTCTAAGGGCAACGACGCATTGGGCCCTGCAGAGCCAACCAGGTCCAGTCATGAGTAGGCATCAAACATATGTCTTGATTGGCAAGGAGACCACTTTCTGTATCTGTTCTAGGAGCGCATTTTACTCCTTGCTTCATGCTCTATTTTATGTTATGTCTTATGTTCTGTTTAAGTTCAGAGTCTCGCCATGCGTGTCCACCTTAAGCTGTAGCAGGTTGTCTCCAGGTCTTTTATGCCAGTTGCTTTGTCATCTCAATTGTACTGCTGCCGATCATCATGTAAGCTCTTTTGAGCATATCTCAAGTCTAGTGAATCTAGTTTGCTTCATTTTTCATCCCTTGCTTTACATCTTCGTGATCATGTCCCTTCCATCATGAGAATTCTAAATTGGAATGTTAGAGGGCTTGGTCATGCTGACAAATGCTCACTGGTCAAAGATGCTATTCTGGCCAGTCGACCGGATGTTGTATGCTTGCAGAAGACCAAGTTACAGGTGGTGGACAAGTGGAAGGCGGCCTCCTTTCTGCTGCCAAATCTGCGCACTACCATTTTCATGCCTGCTTGTGGCTCTTCGGGTTGTCTCATGGTGGCATGGGACGAAGATGTTATAACTGGTGAAGAGTTAGCCAAGAACCAATTATGCATCTCCATGGGGTTCAGCTCACTCACTGGCTCATGCTCTTTCACACTATCTACTGTCTATGCACCATGTGATGCTTCGGAGAGGCCTGCTTTTTTCCAAGTCTTGGAACAGGTTTCTGCTGGAATCAATGGGCCTTGGATTATGTTGGGAGATTTCAATATGTACCATTTGGACATGAAAAGTCAAGGGGCAGAAAGAATTGGCCAGTCATGCACAGCTTCAATGCTTGGATACGGGAGGCGGCCATGGATGATATAAAAATCATGAACCACAGTTATACATGGTCAAACAAAAGAAGAAACCCTACTCTGGTGAAGCTGGACAGAGTACTTGTAAATGCATACTATAATTTAGGCTTTCTGCACACAGAAGCGGCAGCTAGAACTGCGGTCACCTCGGATCACACACCCTTTATGGTTGATTTCAACAAGAGCAGTGCAAGAAGCAGATTTTTCAGGTTTGAGAATCACTGGATTCAGAACCAGAAAATTAAAGAACTGATTGTCCGGAAGTGGCCCAAAGGCACAAGACACTTTGCCTCTGCTTTCTCCAGGTTTAACCACAAGCTGAGGAAGCTGAGGGCGGCAATTAGAAAAGTGAACAGATTAAGCACTCTGCTGGCCTTAATCCTCGATAAATGCAAGCATGTGGTTCAATACCTTGATCTAGTTGAGAAAATGAGGAGCCTCTCTGCTCTAGAGTTCTCTATCAGAAAGCACGCAACAGCAAAAGCTTAGCAAGTCATTTTGTGGCAAGTAGCCGCATGGAGGCGCCGAGCAAAAATTAGGGGCTGGGTTCTAGGGGATGAAAACACACGGTTTTTCCATACAGCCGCCAGTAGCCACCACAGATGCAACATTATCAAAATGCTGAACAACGAGGGAGTTTCCTTCTTTGATGATGAAGCTAAGCTCTCTATTGCCTCTGACTTCTTTGAGGAGATCTTCGGTCAGACATCTACATCACTGCCGTCGGTGAATATCCATCAACTATACGAGCTAGCTAATTTGCAAGAGTTAGAGACCCCCTTCACATGGGGTGAGGTGGTTGACATCATACGACGACTGCCAAATAATAAGAGCCCGGGGCCTGATGGTTTTACTATGAATTTTACAAAGCCTTCATGCCTATTATCAAGGATGATCTATTGCACCTTTTCCAAGACATCTATGATCAGGTGTCAGAGCTACACGGAGTAAATTTAGCAAATATAGTGTTGATACCCAAAAAGGACAATCCTGTGGATATTAAGGACTTCAGACCCATCTCCTTGGTGCACAGCCTGCCGAAACTGGTCTCCCCGGTCCTTGCTTCTCGTTTACAGAGAAGATATCGGAGCTCGTGCATCAACTACAATCTGGTTTCTTGCCCGGGAGGTGTATAGCTGAAAATTTTGCACTAGCAGCTGAACTGGAACAACAGGCTAAACTACGACGCAAGCTGATGGTGGCTCTGAAGCTGGAATTCCGCAAGGAGTTTGACAGTGTCAGCTGAGAAGCACTCCTCAAAATTCTCTCTTTCAGGGGTTTTGGAGACTGCTGGGTTCGCTGGATCTCGGCAATGCTGACGTCCAGCACTTCCAGAATCTTGATCAATGGCAAGCTGGGACACACCATCAAGTCAAAAGGTGGTTTAAGACAGGGAGACGCCCTCTTGCCCTACCTCTTCATTTTAGTGGCAGATGTTCTACAGCAGCTCTGTCGTTTGGAACACAGTGCAGGAAGATTAAAACACCCGCTAGGAGTGGATGATTTCTTTCCAATCCTCTAGTATGCGGACGACATGCTGATTCTGTTTCAGTGTGATGTTGAACAAGAACGGATTATCAAGCAGATTTTGCAAGACTTCTCCAGCTTCACAGGACTGTAGATTAATTTTTCAAAGAGCACACTAGTTCCTATCTGTGTAGATTAGGACACCAGCTTTGAGATTGTTGAACTGCTGCAGTGCCCGATATCATCCTTTCCCTGCACCTACCTCGCTCTCCCGCTCTCTGTTAACAAAATCACACATGGGCTCTTAATCCCAGTCATACACAAGGTGGATAAACGACTGTCAGGCTGGCTTGCAACCTTCCTGTCCTAGGGGGGGCGAGTTACCTTGATAAACTCAGTACTAGCATCCATCCCCAACTACTACATGACATGTTTCCTATGGCCCAAGCAGTCCATAGAAAAGTTGGAACAAATTTTAAGAGGCTTCCTTTGGCAAGGAAAAAACTCAACAAAAGAGGGGCACTGCTTGGTTGCATGGGACACAGTGATTACGCCCAGGTTGAATGGAGGCTTGGGAATTAGGGACCTCACGACACATAACATGGCAATGGTTTGCAAGCTCACGTCTAACATTCTGCAACACAACGAAGTTCCATGCTTTACTTGGTTCGTCACACAGTATTGCCAGAAGGAGATCTCAGCTCTCTGGCATAGCAGAGATACTACCATGTGGAAATGTTTGAAATCATCACCGCACCTCGTTCTTCCCTCAACACAATGTAAGCTGGGTGATGGCAGTCGGATCTCCTTCTGGTTTGACCACTGGCTTCAATGCGGCAGGCTGCAGTTTCCTTTTCCTGTGCTTTTCTCCTTCGCTTCTTACAAGCACTACACGGTAGCTTCGGAATTCAGGGAAGGGTAGTGGTCTCTTCATCTGCACCCCAATTTATCCAGCACAGCCTCAGTAGAGCTTGAAACTTTGCTTGGCTTCCTGCTCTCCGTGCAACCAGACTTATACAGAGGAGATACCAGGACACCTACGGCAATGAATGGAAGGCTTTCGACCAAATACTTCTTAGATCTTCTTGCCTTCAGAGGAGTGGAGTGCCCACTGGCCACAAGCATTTGGGATCCTATCATCCCCCGTAAGAACAGAGTGTTCTTATGGATCGCTCTTAGAGGCAAACTGAACACCAGGGATAATATGATGAACAAGCATTGGACGGCCATTGCACCACATAATGGTTGTGATGTCTGCCCAACAGTGGAAAGCATTGATCATATCGTCCTGCGATGTAAGCTTGCGGACAAAGTTTGGGGCAAGATGGGGCTTCTAGCGACTGCCACTACATCATCTTCAATGAAGGATTTCCTATGCTACCGCGCTTCAGCTGATTCTTATGGGAAGCTTTGGAACGTGTTGCTCGCGGCGGGTGCTGTTGGATTATGGAGAGCACAGAACGAACGGGTTTTCGATAAGGAAAGCTGGCATACTGCACGTGCACTCCATGAGGTTTGTGAGCTTCTTAGGCTTTGGAGCTCGCATGCCAGAGTGGCTGATGATCGTTGCAAGATTTTAGGATGGGTTGACTTTCTTGTAACTCCTTAACACTGCTCCCCCCAATCTCTCCTCCGCCTTTATTGTAATCTCTTCCTAAACGGTTCGGTGGTGGCCTGCTGCACTCTTAGTGCACGTTTTCATCACCTTCATGTAATTGGCCTTTGGCCTCTCGGGTTTACCCCGTTCTGAATGCATAAAGTATACTATCTCTACCTTTTCTTTCAAAAAAAAGAAATACGGAGTATCTAGGAGGGGAACATGCATCATCAGATGGTTTGGACCCACACCTCAGGGGCGGGCTTCGCTTGATCTATAAAGCTGTTCAGCGTACGTGTGGGCCGGCGCATCCAGACCAGATATTGGAGTGTATTGAAGGAAATATGCCCTAGAGGCAATAATAAAGTTATTATTTATTTCCTTATATCATGATAAATGTTTATTATTCATGCTAGAATTGTATTAACCGGAAACATAATACATGTGTGAATACATAGACAAACAGAGTGTCACTAGTATGCCTCTACTTGACTAGCTCGTTGATCAAAGATGGTTAAGTTTCCTAGCCATTGACATGGGTTGTCATTTGATTAATGGGATCACTACATTAGGAGAATGATGTGATTGACATGACCCATTCCGTTAGCTTAGCACACGATCATTTAGTATGTTGCTATTGGTTTCTTCATGACTTATACATGTTCCTATGACTATGAGATTATGCAACTCCCGTTTACCGGAGGAACACTTTGTGTGCTACCAAACGTCACAACGTAACTGGGTGATTATAAAGCTGCTCTACAGGTGTCTCCAAAGGTACTTGTTGGGTTGGCGTATTTCGAGATTAGGATTTGTCACTCCGATTGTCGAAGAGGTATCTCTGGGCCCTCTCGGTAATGCACATCACTTAAGCCTTGCAAGCATTGCAACTAATGAGTTAGTTGCGGGATGATGTATTACGGAACGAGTAAAGAGACTTGCCGATAACGAGATTGAACTAGGTATTGAGATACCGACGATCGAATCTCGGGCAAGTAACATACTGATGACAAAGGGAACAACATATGTTGTTATGCGGTCTGACCGATAAAGATCTTCGTAGAATATGTGGGAGCCAATATGAGAATCCAGGTTCCACTATTGGTTATTGATCGGAGATGTGTCTCAGTCATGTGTACATAGTTCTCGAACTCGTAGGGTCCGCACGCTTAACGTTACGATGACAATTATATTATGAGTTTATATGTTTTGATGTACCGAAGGTTGTTTGGAATCCCGGATATGATCACGGACATGACGAGGAGTCTCGAAATGGTCAAGACATGAATATTGATATATTGGAAGCCTATGTTTGGATATCGGAAGTGTTCTGGGTGAAATCGGGATTTTACCGGAGTACCAGGAGGTTACCGGAACCCCCAGGGGACATAATGGGCCTTGGTGGAAGAGAGAGGAGGTGGCCAGGGCAAGGGTCGTGCCCCCTCCCCCCTAGCCCGAATAGGACAAGGAGAGGGGGGCGGCGCCCCCCTTCCTTCTTCTCCTCCACCTCTTTCCCCTCTCAATCCTAGTCCAACAAGGAAAAGGGGGGAGTCTTACTCCCGGTAGGAGTAGCACTCCTCCTGGCGCGCCCTCTCCCTTGGCCGGCCGGACCCCCTTGCTCCTTTATATACAGGGGCAGGGGGCACCCCAGAGACACAACAATTGATCTGTTTGATCTTTTAGCCGTGTTCGGTGCCCCCCTCCACCATAGTCCACCTCGATAATACTGTAGCAGTGCTTAGGCGAAGCCCTGCGTCGGTAGAACATCAACATCTTCACCACGCCGTCGTGCTGACGAAAGTCTCCCTCAACACTCGGCTGGATCGGAGTTCGAGGGACGTCATCGGGCTGAACGTGTGCTGAACTCGGAGGTGCCGTGCGTTTGGTACTTGATCGGTCGGATCGTGAAGACGTACGACTACATCAACCGCGTTGTGCTAACACTTCCGCTTTCGGTCTACGAGGGTACGTGGACAACACTCTTCCCTCTTGTTGCTATGCATCACCATGATCTTGCGTGTGCGTAGGAAATTTTTTGAAATTACTACGTTCCCCAACAGTGGCATCCGAGCCATGTTTTATGCGTAGATGTCATATGCACGAGTAGAACACAAGTGAGTTGTGGGCGATATAAGTCATACTGCTTACCAGCATGTCATACTTTGGTTCGGCGGTATTGTTGGACGAAGCGACCCGGACCGGCATTACACGTATGCTTACGCGAGACTGGTTCTACCGACGTGCTTTGCACACAGGTGGCTGGCGGGTGTCAGTTTCTCCAACTTTAGTTGAACCGAGTGTGGCTACGCCCGGTCCTTACGAAGGTTAAAAAAGCATCAACTTGACAAACTATCGTTGTGGTTTTGATGCGTAGGTAAGAACGGTTCTTGCTAAGCCCGTAGCAGCCACATAAAACTTGCAACAACAAAGTAGAGGACGTCTAACTTGTTTTTGCAGGGCATGTTGTGATGTGATATGGTCAAGACATGATGCTAAATTTTATTGTATGAGATGATCATGTTTTGTAACCAAGTTATCGGCAACCGGCAGGAGCCATATGGTTGTCGCTTTATTGTATGCAATGCAATCGCCCTGTAATGCTTTACTTTATCACTAAGCGGTAATGATAGTCGTAGAAGCATAAGATTGGCGAAACGACAATGATGCTACGATGGAGATCAAGGTGTCGCGCCGGTGATAATGGTGATCATGACGGTGCTTCGGAGATGGAGATCACAAGCACAAGATGATGATGGCCATATCATATCACTTATATTGATTGCATGTGATGTTTATCTTTTATGCATCTTATCTTGCTTTGATTGACGGTAGCATTATAAGATGATCTCTCACTAAATTTCAAGATAATAGTGTTCTCCCTGAGTATGCACCATTGCCAAAGTTCGTCGTGCCCAGACACCATGTGATGATCGGATGTGATAAGCTCTACGTCCATCTACAACGGGCGCAAGCCAGTTTTGCACACGCAGAATACTCGGGTTAAGCTTGATGAGCCTAGCATATGCAGATATGGCCTCGGAACACTGAGACCGAAAGGTCGAGCGTGAATCATATAGTAGATATGATCAACATAGTGATGTTCACCATTGAAAACTACTCCATTTCACGTGATGATCGGTTATGGTTTAGTTGATTTGGATCACGTGATCACTTAGAAGATTAGAGGGATGCCTTTCTAAGTGGGAGTTCTTAAGTAATATGATTAATTGAACTTAAATTTATCATGAACTTAGTCCTGATAGTATTTTGCAAATTATGTTGTAGATCAATAGCTCGCGTTGTTGCTTCCCTATGTTTATTTTGATATGTTCCTAGAGAAAACTATGTTGAAAGATGTTAGTAGCAATGATGCGGATTGGATCCATGATCTGAGGATTATCCTCATTGCTGCACAGAAGAATTATGCCCTTGATGCACCGCTAGGTGACAGAACTATTGCAGGAGCAAATGCAGATGTTATGAACATTTGGCTATCTCAATATGATGACTACTTGATAGTTTAGTGCACCATGCTTAACGGCTTAGAATCGGGACTTCAAAGACGTTTTGAACATCATGGACCATATGAGATGTTCCAGGAGTTGAAGTTAATATTTCAAGCAAATACCCGAGTTGAGAGATATAAAATCTCCAACAAGTTCTATAGCTAAAAGATGGAGGAAAATAGCTCAAGCAGTGAGCATGTGCTCAGATTGTCTGGGTACTACAATCGCTTGAATCAAGTGAGAGTTAATCTTCCAGATAAAATAGTGATTGACAGAATTCTCTAGTCACCATCACCAAGTTAGTAGAACTTCGTGATGAACTATAGTATGCAAGGGATGACGAAAACAATTCCCAAGCTCTTCGTAATGTTAAAATCGGCGAAGGTAGAAATCAAGAAAAACATCAAGTGTTGATGGTTGACAAGACCACTAGTTTCAAGAAAAGGGGCAAAGGGAAGAAGGGGAACTTCAATAAGAACGACAAGCAAGTTGCTGCTCAAGTGAAGAAGCCCAAGTATGGACCTAAGCCTGAGACTGAGTGCTTCTGCTGCAAAGGGACTGGTCTCTGGAAGCGGAACTACCCCAAGTATTTGGCGGATAAGAATGATGGCAAAGTGAACAAAGGTATATTTGATATACAGATTATTGATGTGTATTTTACTAGTGTTCGTAGAAACCCCTCGATATTTGATACTGGTTCAGTTGCTAAGAGTAGTAACTCAAAACAGGAGTTGCAGAATGAACAGAAACTAGTTAAGGGTGAAGTGACGATGTGTGTTGGAAGTAGTTCCAAGATTGATATGATCACCATCACATAGTCCCTATACTTTCGGGATTAGTGTTGAACCTAAATAAGTGTTATTTGGTGTTTGCGTTGAGAATGAATATGATTTGATCATGTTTATTGCAATACGGTTATTCATTTAAGTTACAGAATAATTGTTGTTCTGTTTACATGAATAAAATCTTATATGGTTACACACCCAATGAAAATGGTTCGTTGGATCTCGATCGTAGTGATACACATATTCATAATATTGAAGCCAAAAGATGCAAAGTTAATAATAATAGTGCAACTTATTTGTGGCACTGCCGTTTAGGTCATATTGGTGTAAAGCGCACAAAGAAACTCCATGTTGATAGACTTTTGGAATCACTTGATTATGAATCACTTGAAGCTTGCGAACCATGCCTAATGGGGAAAGATGACTAAGACTCCGTTCTCCGGAATAATGGAGCAAGCAACTGACTTATTGGAAATAATACATACTGATGTATGAGGTCCGATGAGTGTTAAAGCTTGTGACAAGTATCGTTATTTTCTGACCTTCATAGATGATTTGAGCAGATATGGGTATATCTACTTGATGAAACACAAGCCTGAAACATTTGAAAAGTTCAAAGAATTTCAGAGTGAAGTGGAGAATCATCGTAACAAGAAAATAATAGTTTCTACGATATGATCGCAGAGGTAAAATATTTGAGTTACGAGTTTGGCCTTCAGTTAAAACATTGTGGAATAGTTTCGCAACTCACTCCACCTGGAACACCATAGCGTAATGGTGTGTCCGGACGTCATAACCGTACTTTATTAGATATGGTGAGATTTATGATGTTTCTTACCAATCTACCACTATCATTTTGGGGTTATGCATTAGAGACAACTACATTCACGTTAAAAAGGGCACCATCTAAATCCATTGAGATGACACCTTATGAACTGTGGTTTGGCAAGAAACCAAAGTTGTCGTTTCTTAAAATTTGGGGTTGTGAAGCTTATGTGAAAAAGTTTCAACATGATAAACTTGAACCCAAATCGGAGAAATGCGTCTTCATAGGATACCCAAAAGTTACTATTGGGTACACCTTCTATCACAGATCCGAAGGCAAGATATTCTTTGCTGAGAATGGATCCTTTCTAGAGAAGGAGTTTCTCTCGAAGGAAGTGAGTGGGAGGAAAGTAGAACTTGATGAGGTAACTATACCTAATCCCTTATTGGAAAGTAGTTCATCATAGAAATCTGTTTCTGTGACTCCTACACCAATTAGTGAGGAAGTTAATGATGATGATCATGTAACTTCAGATCAAGTTACTACCGAACCTCGTAGGTCAACCAGAGTGAGATCCGCACCAGAGTGATACGGTAATCATGTTCTGGAGGTCATGTTAATTGACCATGACGAACCTACAAACTATGAGGAAGCGATGATGAGCCCAGATTCCTCAAAATGGTTTGAGGCCATGAAATCTGAGATGGGATCTATGTATGAGAACAAAGTATGGACTTTGATTGACTTGCCCAAATGATCGGCGAGCCATTGAGATTAAATGGATCTTCAAGAGGAAGACGGACGCTGATAGTAGTGTTACTATCTACAAAGCTAGAATTGTCGCAAAAGGTTTTCGACAAGTTCAAGGTGTTGACTATGATGAGAGTTTCTCACTAGTATCTATGATTAAGTCTGTCCGAATCATGTTAGCAATTGCCGCATTTTATGAAATCTAGAAAATGGATAAACAAAACTGCATTCCTTAATGGATTTATTAAAGAAGAGTTGTATATGATGCAACCAGAAGGTTTTGTCGATCCTAAAGGTGTTAACAAAATGTGCAAGATCCAGCGATGCATCTATGGACTGGTGCAAGCATCTCGAAGTTGGAATATACGCTTTGATGAGTTAATCAAAGCATATAGTTTTATACAGACTTGCGGCAAAGCCTGTATTTACAAGAAAGTGAGTGGGAGCACTACAACATTTCTGATAAGTATATGCGAATGACATATTGTTGATCGGAAATAATGTAGAATTATTCTGCAAAGCATAAAAGAGTGTTTGAAAGGAGTTTTTTTTCAAAGAAAGACCTCAGTGAAGCTGCTTACATATTGAGCATCAAAATCTATAGAGATAGATCAAGACGCTTGATAAGTTTTTTCAATGAGTGCGTACCTTAACAAGATTTTGAAGTAGTTCAAAATGGAACACTCAAAGAAAGAGTTCTTGCCTATGTTACAAGGTGTGAAATTGAGTAAGACTCAAAGCCCGACCACGACAGAAGATAGAAACAGAATGAAAGTCATTCCCTATGCCTCAGCCATAGGTTCTACAAAGTATGTCATGATGTGTACCAGATCTATTGTATACCCTACCACTGAGTTTGGCAAGGGAGTACAATAGTGATCTAGGAGTAGATCACTGGACAACGGTCAAAATTATCCTTAGTGGAATAAGGATATGTTTCTCGATTATGGAGGTGACAAAAGGTTCATCGTAAAGGGTTACGTCGATGCAAGTTTTGACACTGATCCAGATGACTCTAAGTCTCAATCTGGATACATATTGAAAGTGGGAGCAATTAGCTAAAGTAGCTTCGTGCAGAGCATTGTAGACATAGAATTTGCAAAATACTTACGTATCTGAATGTGACAGATCCGTTGACTAAAATTATCTGACAAGCAAAACATGATCACACCTTAGTACTCTTTGGGTGTTAATCACATAGCGATGTGAACTAGATTATTGACTCTAGTAAACCTTTTGGGTGTTGGTCACATGACGATGTGAACTATGGGTGTTAATCACATGGTGATGTGAATTATTGGTGTTAAATCACATGGCGATGTGAACTAGATTATTGACTCTAGTGCAAGTGGGAGACTGAAGGAAATATGCCCTAGAGGCAATAATAAAGTTATTATTTATTTCCTTATATCATGATAAATGTTTATTATTAATGCTAAAATTGTATAAACCGGAAACATAATACATGTGTGAATACATAGACAAACAGAGTGTCACTAGTATGCCTCTACTTGACTAGCTTGTTGATCAAAGATGGTTAAGTTTCCTAGCCATTGACATGGGTTGTAATTTGATTAACATGATCACTTCATTAGGAGAATGATGTGATTGACATGACCCATTCCGTTAGCTTAGCACACGATCGTTTAGTATGTTGCTATTGCTTTCTTCATGACTTATACATGTTTCTATGACTATGAGATTATGCAACTCCCGTTTACCGGAGGAACACTTTGTGTGCTACCAAACGTCACAACGTAACTTGGTGATTATAAAGGTGCTCTACAGGTGTCTCCAAAGGTACTTGTTGGGTCGGCGTATTTCAAGATTAGGATTTGTCACTCCGATTGTCAGAGAGGTATCTCTGGGCCCTCTCGGTAATGCACATCACTTAAGCCTTGCAAGCATTGCAACTAATGAGTTAGTTGCGGGATGATGTATTACGGAACGAGTAAAGAAACTTGCCGGTAACGAGATTGAACTAGGTATTGAGATACCAATGATCAAATCTCGGGCAAGTAACGTACCGATGACAAAGGGAACAACGTATGTTGTTATGCGGTCTGACCGATAAAGATCTTCGTTGAATATGTGGGAGCCAATATGAGCATCCAGGTTCCGCTATTGGTTATTGACCGGAGACGTGTCTCGGTCATGTCTACATAGTTCTTGAACCCGTAGGGTCCGCACGCTTAACGTTACGATGACAGTTATATTATGAGTTTATATGTTTTGATGTACCGAAGGTTGTTCGGAATCCTGGATGTGATCACGGACATAATGAGGAGTCTCGAAATGGTCGAGACATGAAGATTGATATATTGGAAGCCTATGTTTGGATATCGGAAATGTTCCGGGTGAAATCAGGATTTTACCGGAGTACCGGGAGGTTACCGTGTAACGCCCTCGATGCGGCTATATCTCCCACGTGTCGAAGCACGACTTAGAGGCATAACCGCATTGAAAGCAATGTCGCAAGTGAAGTAATCTTCACACAACCCATGTAATAATATAGGGAAAAAAGATACATAGTTGGCTTACAATCGCCACTTCACACAATTACATGAATAAAGCATTACATCATCCAAATATAATCAAGGTCCGAATACAGAACCAAAATAAAAGAAGACTACCCTAAAAGCTACACAGATCCCCGATCGACCCCAACTGGGCTCCACTACTGATCAACTAGAACGAAACAACATCAAGGATAAGATCTTCAACGAGCTCCTCCTTGAACTTGGTTGCGTCACCTGCTCGGTAACATCGGCACCTGCAAACTGGTTTTGGAAGTATCTGTGAGTCACGGGGACTCAGCAATCTCACACCCTCGCGATCAAGACTATTTAACCTTATGGGTAAGGTAAAGGTATGAGGTGGAGCTGCAGCAAGCGACTAGCATATATGGTGTCTAACATATTCGCAAAAGAGAGCGAGAAGAAAAGGCAAAAGCACGGTCGATGAACTATGATCAAGAAGTGATCCTAAAACAACCTACGTCAAGCATAACTCCAACACCGTGTTCACTTCCCGGACCCCGCCGAGAAGAGACCAACACGGTAACACACGCGGTTGGTGCATTTGAATTAAGGTCAACTTCAGGTTTTTCTACAACCGGACATTAACAAATTCCCATCTGCCCATAACCGCGGACACGGCTTTCGAAAGTTCAAATCCCTGCAGGGGTGTCCCAACTTAGCCCATGTAGCGACCAGACCTCAAACGGTCTGATCTCTGTGCTCCGGTGTCATCCCTGGATCAGTAATGCTGACACCACACAGTACTCGGAGGATTTATAGCAGAGTAGCAATCACACACTTATTACATCGAGTGTCTCAAAAGAGAACTTATTACAATAAATATGGCTTAAGGCCATCTAATAACGATAACAGCGGAAGGCTTGGAAGATAAGTGAGTCCATCAACTCCAACGGCATCACTGAGTATAGAACCACGACCTAAAAACTCCTTAATCATCGTCTGGAAAGTCTGCAACATTAACGTTGCAGCCCGAAATGGGTCACCACATGGAATATGCTGGCAATGTAACACATAGAGAGTAATGGAATGAAACAGCTATACTATATGCAAATTTGGCTGGTGGAAAGCTCTATGGTTACAGTTTTTACGTAAAGCCAATTTTTCCCTACTTCAAAGGAATAAATTTATTTAACTATCATGGTAGTGGTTAAGCATTGACAATGGTTGACAGCATTCTCAATCCCAATTAAGCATCATCATTAAACATAACCCAACAAAATTAATTTAGAGTAACATGTTGAGATTCACATGAAAAATCTAAGTACTAGATACTCAAGATGTCCATAACCGGGGACACGGCTAATCATGATTAGTTTATTACACTCTGCAGAGGTTTGCGCACTTTTCCCCACAAGACTCGATCGCCTTCGTTTGGTTTCTCGCACTACACGATGTTTGAGAAGACGGATGACCGAGACATAGTCTTTCAGAAGCGCTAGCACCTTACGATCGGGTAGACCGTACCACCTACATCCCCTACATCTGCTAGTCTACCACTGTAAGAGTTCGCACAACTTAGTCAACTATGCTAGAGCCCATAATAGCTTGTGGCTGCACACGGAAGTTTCTAGTATGAATAGTCTCATGATCCCTTTGGGCCTGGGGGGCGGTCCAAAAGAAAACAGGCAAGTCCTGGAATACCCAGGTGCCTCAATCCACCTAGATGTGTGTTTAAGTTGCCACCTTAGATAAACCATTAATTAACAATCTCACATCTGTCATGGATATCACTCACCCAATCCACGTCTACTAGCATAGCATGGCATAATAAGCAAACGTAGAAGTAACTCCCAAAGGTTTGATAATAACAGGTAATAGGTACTACCTCAACTACTTCCCATCCCATAATTTAATTAGATCCTAATCATGCAATGTGTGAGGATTGATCTAATGCAATAAAACTGGGTAGTAGAAAAGGTATGATCAAAGTGTTACTTGCCTTGCTGATGATCCGCAAAACCTAACGATTCGAAGTAACAGGTGGCGCACTCCGGGTATTCTATCGCAGACAAACAAATAAGCATAAAATAAGCACTCATATAATGCACAGGTAAACCTCAAATAAGAGATCTAACCAGAAGGTTCAACTTAAGAACTCCGGTTGGCAAAAGAATCAAATCGAACGAAGCAAGGAAAGTCAAACGGCGAAAGAAAACAACTTCGTTCTAGTAATCTGGATCTAGGGAAAATTTTACAGTAGCAAAATCTTGTTTAAGTTGGTTAAACGGATAGAGGGTTTCGAGACGAAACTCTAGGCGCTTGAATCGCCTGATTCCGAAAAATGAGCGAAAAGTTAGACTAAAACGAAAATCGGATCAGGAATCGCGATCAGAAAAATCGCGGATTTAATCCGAGAAAAAGAAAAATGACGAACGCTCGCTAATTAAATAAACCGGAAAAATTGATCTATTTAAAAAAACCGAAACTAAAAAAGCCGACGAAAACCAATTTTTTTTTCTAAAAAAAACCGTTGGCACGGAAGTCGAGGCGGCGGCGAACCTTGGCGGCGGAATCCGGTGGGCGGCGGCGGCGAACCTTGGCGGCGGAATCCGGTGGGCGGCGGCGGCGGGCGGCGGTGGCAGCGGCGCGGGTGGCGGCTGGGGCGGGGTCGGGTGGCTGGGCTAGGGTTTCCCCCGGGTGGGCTGCCCCGGCTTATATACCCTAGTCGGGCCGGAGTCCTAGTCGGACACGGCCCGTTAGGTCGGTTCGTTTTTTTAAATAATTCCGCTCGGAAGAAAAATAAAAAGAAATACTAAACGGACTCCAAAAATTCCAAAATAAATTTTCACGGGCTTCTAAAATCAAGCCGCACAAGGTGAACATTTATTTGGGACCTAAATGCAATTTTGAAAAACGCACATTTTTCCTAAATTCAAATAAAACACCGAAAAATTCCGAAATAAAATCTTATTTGATTTTATTATTAAATCCTGAATATTTCTTTATTTTAGGAAAGTCATTTTATTCCCTCTCTCATATTTTTGTAATAGAAATAATTGATGATAAAATAAATAAAATCAAATGATCCTATTCTCAAAATTTGAGAAAACTCAAATATGAAAATAACGAAATCCCCAACTCTCTCCGTGGGTCATTGAGTTGCGTAGAATTTCTAGGATCAACCAAAATGCAAAATAAAATATGATATGCATTGATGATCTAATGTATAACATTCCAAATTGAAAATTTGGGATGTTACAAACATACCCCCCTTAAGATGAATCTCGCCCTCGAGATTCGGGTTGGCTAGAAAATAGGTGAGGGTGGTCTTTGAGAAAGTCTTCCTCTCGCTCCCAGGTGGCTTCATCCTCTGTGTGGTGGCTCCACTGAACTTTGCAAAACATGATAATCTTGCTGCGGGTAACTCGGCTGGCAAATTCGAGGATCTTAACTGGTTTCTCCTCGTAGGTCAAATCGTTATCCAACTGAATTGTTTCCAATGGCACTATGTCTCTCAAAGGTATGTCAGCCATCTCCGCGTGACACTTCTTTAACTGAGAAACGCGGAACACATCATGAACTCCTGACAATCCTTCGGGCAATTCCAACTTGTAGGCCACTTCTCCCATACGTTCCAAAACTCGATATGGTCCTACAAATCGTGGCGCTAACTTCCCTTTAACTCCAAAACGCTTTGTTCCTCGAAGTGGAGATACTCGAAGATAAGCTCTATCTCCAACTTCGTAAACTGTCTCCTTACGTGTAGAATCTGCATAACTTTTCTGTCTGGACTGGGCTACCTTGAGCCTATCGTGAATCAACTTCACCTTCTGTTCAGACTCTTTAATCAAGTCAGGACCAAACAACTGGCGGTCTCCAACTTCGTCCCATGATAACGGTGTCCTGCACCTTCTTCCGTACAAGGCTTCGAAAGGGGCCATCTTTAAACTGGTTTGGTAACTGTTGTTGTAAGAGAACTCTGCATATGGAAAATTATCGTCCCAACTAGATCTATAATCTAGCGCACAAACTCTCAGCATATCCTCCAAAATTTGATTGACTCTCTCAGTCTGTCCATTTGTCTGTGGATGAAAAGCTGTACTGAATTCTAGCCTGGTACCCAAAGTTTCGTGCAACTGCTTCTAGAACTTTGAGGTAAACTGGGTTCCTCTATCTGATACGATACTCCTTGGAACTCCATGCAAACATACGATCCTGGTCATGTATATCTTTGCCAACTTAGCACTGGTGTAAGTGGTCTTTACTGGGATGAAATGAGCTACTTTCGTTAATCGATCGACTACAACCCAAATCGAGTCATAGCCTGAACGAGTCCTGGGCAATCCCGTGATAAAATCCATACCTAACTTATCCCACTTCCATTCGGGTATCGGCAATGGTTGTAACAATCCTGCTGGCTTCTGATGCTCTGCCTTTACTCTCTGACATACATCACAAACTGCTACATACTCCGCAATATCCTTCTTCATTCCGGTCCACCAGAAAATATCCTTCAAATCCAAATACATCTTGGTATTTCCTGGGTGAATCGAATATGGTGAATCGTGTGCCTCTTGCAAAATCAACTTCCTGATCTCCGAGTCATTGGGCACGTAAACGCGGTTTTCAAACCATAGGGTGTCGTGCTCATCCTCACGAAATCCTTTAGCTTTTCCTTTGCTCAGTTTCTCCTTTATAGCGGCAATCTCTTTGTTAGTTTTCTGAGCTTCTCTGATTCTATCCATCAAAGTTGACTGAATCTCCAATGCTGCTACATAGCCTCTCGGAACTATTTCCAAACATAGTTCACGAAGATTTCCTGCTAACTCCTTGGGTATTTCTCCCGTCATTATTGTATTGACATGGCTCTTACGGCTTAATGCGTCAGCTACTACATTAGCCTTTCCGGGGTGATAATGCAATTTCATGTCATAATCCTTGATAAGCTCCAACCATCTCCTTTGTCTGAGATTCAACTCCTTCTGTGTGAAAATGTACTTCAAACTCTTATGATCCGTGTACACCTCACAATGATTTCCAATGAGGAAATGTCTCCATATTTTCAATGCATGCACTACGGCTGCTAATTCCAAGTCATGCGTGGCATAATTCAACTCATGAGGCTTCAGTTGTCTTGAGGCATATGAAACAACTCTCCCTTCCTGCATAAGCACTGCTCCAAGTCCTCGACGTGAAGCGTCGCAATACACCTCATAATCTTTGGTTTGGTCTGGCAAAATCAATACTGGTGAGGTAACTAAGTGTTTCTTCAACTCCTGGAAACTAGCCTCACATTCCTCTATCCATATAAACTTGGTATCTTTCTTCAGCAACTCCGTCATAGGCTTCGCAATCCTTGAGAAATTCTCAATAAATCTCCGGTAGTATCCTGCGAGTCCAAGAAAACTCCGGATCTCTCCAACGGTAGTTGGTGCTTCCCACTTGGTCACGGTATCAACTTTAGTGGGATCAACTGCTATACCTTCTCCAGATATAACGTGTCCGAGGAATCCTACTTCCTTCAACCAAAACTCACATTTGCTGAACTTGGCATACAACTGATGTTCTCTGAGCTTCTCAAGTACTAGTCGCAAATGTTCCTTATGCTCCTCTTCATTCTTCGAGTAAACCAGGATATCATCAATGAACACCACGATGAACTTATCCAAAAACTCCATATATACTTTGTTCATCATGTTCATAAAATAGGCAGGTGCGTTAGTCAGACCAAATGACATAACGATATACTCGTACAACCCATACCTGGTGGTAAAAGCTGTCTTCGGAATATCCTGTTCCCGAATCTTCAACTGGTGGTATCCTGATCGCAGATCGATCTTGGAAAATACCTTAGCTCCTTGCAATCGATCAAACAGATCGTTGATCATTGGTAGTGGGTACTTGTTCTTGATCGTTACTTCATTCAATCCTCGATAATCAACAACCATCCTTAAAGATCCATCCTTCTTCTCCACTAGTAGTACTGGCGATCCCCAAGGCGAAGAACTTGGGCGAATATATCCCTTATCCAGTAACTCCTTAATTTGTTTCTTAATTTCCACCAAATCCTTTGCTGGCATCCTATATGGTCTCTTTGATATTGGCCCTGTGCCTGGCAATAGCTCAATCAAAAACTCAATATCTCTATCGGGTGGCATGCCTAGCAACTCCTCTGGAAATACATCAGGGAAATCCCTTACCACTGGTACTTCCTCCTGCACAACTCCTATTAAGCAATTTACTTGAGTCCTCTTTGGCACATGCCGGGATACATACTTGATCCTTCTCCCTTCTGGGGTGATAAGCAAAATTGACTTACTAGCACATTCTATATTCCCTTCATACTTTGATAACCAATCCATGCCTAATATCACATCCAATCCTTGGGATTCCAATACTATTAGGTCTGAGGGAAAAACATAGTTACCAATCCTTAATGGTAACCGATCACACCATAGACTAGCCACATACTCTGCTCCGGGCGAGGTTACTAACATGGGTGACCTAAGGGCTTGGGTTGGTAGGTTATACTTATCCACAAATCCCCTTGAGATGTATGAATGCGATGCACCAGTATCAAAAAGAACGAGTGCAGTAAATGACTTAACCAAAAACTTACCTATTACTGCATCGGGCTGAGCTTCAACCTCCTCCACGCTAACGTGGTTCACCTGTCCCCTGTTGAAAGGGTTTGGCTTCTTCCCAGAACTTTCATTGCCATTTTGGCCTTCAGGACATTCATTGGCATAATATCCGGTCTTCTGACACTTAAAGCAAGTGACTTGACTCAAGTCCTTCTTGGCTAGGGTTGATGGGTTGGTGCGGTTCTAGCCGTTGCTTCCTCCACTGCCATTACCATTCTTGGTGCCATTGTGATTGTGCGAGCTACCTCCTCCATGGGTATGCTGAAAATGTCCTCCCAGACTAGGGGTAAAATGTGGCTTCTGCTGAGCTCCTGAATTGTACTTTCCTTGTCCATACTTCCTCTTGCGGTTCTCAATCTGCTGTTGCTTCCCTTCAATCATAAGAGCACGATCTACCAACTCCTGGTAGTTGTTGAAGGTTGCTACCATAAACTGCATGCTCAACTCATCATTCAGTCCTTTCAGAAACTTCTCCTGCTTAGCTGCATCCGTAGCGACGTCATCTGGTGCATAACGTGCTAACTTACTAAACTCCTCCACATACTGGCCAACTGTCCGTCCTCCTTGGCGCAAGTTGCGAAACTCACGCTTCTTCATGGCCATAGCTCCTGCTGAAACATGGGTAGTACGAAAAGCCTGCTGAAACTGGTCCCATGTGACAGTGTCAACAGGGAAAATGGCGGTGAAATTCTCCCACCATGATGCTGCGAGTCCTTCTAGCTGATGTGCGGCAAACTTCACCTTCTCCGCATCTGTGCATCTTATTGTGGTCAACTCCCTAGCTGTCTTGTGGAGCCAATCATCTGCTACTATCGGTTCGGTGCTACTGGAAAACACCGGCGGATTCAGCCTAAGAAAACGGGCTAAGTGGTCAACAGGTGGTGGTGGTGGTGGGTTGTTGTTGTTGTTGTTGTTGTTCCCTTGATTCTGATTTTGGACTAGCAACTGCATCAATGTGTTCTGCTGCTGGATCAACTGGGTGAGCTCCGGTGGAAAGGCAAATCCGGGGTCACGTCTCGGAGGCATCTGAGGGTTTAGAAAAGATGAGATATAAGAATAGAGGGGGTCTAAAGAGAAAACACTACCCATATGCACATGAGGCAAAAGCAAACAATTCACTTCAATCAATCAAACAAAGGCATACAGTCGATCTAACTATCGCAAAAATGCTCGGACTACTATATTTACATGGTGGACTACTACTACTAATGGGGTGGTATACTAGAAATATTCTTCGGTTGCAGACTCCATGATATCTGCTCCAGCTTCATCAACATAGTCATCATCGCTACTATCTGGTTCCGAGTCGGTGCCGTCGATGATGATGTAGTCTTCCAGGCTAATTTCCTTGGGTTCTTCGTCTTCATCTACTGGCGTAGGGCCTCCCATAAATATTCCAATCTTCTTGATCAGGTCGTCATTCTTCTCCACCAATACTTCAATTTCCTCTGCATAATCTTCACGTGTAGCCTTTAGTTCTTCCTCCAGTTCCTTGATTCTTGTCTTAGCCTTCTTCAGATCTATCATGTCGACGCACATCTGGTTCTCCTGTCGTCGAATGTGTTGGTTTAACTCCTGGATAAAAGCTGCGATTGATCTATCCTTCCTGGTGTTGATCATCTCCCAGTGCTCATCTCGGCGCCCACAAATCTGGTAGATAGTATCCTTGAGATCCTTGCGGTAGACTTCTCCAATGCGTCCCATGGCGATGTGAGCTGCCATGCTCTTTCCTAGACTCCAAGTTGGTGCATCAAAAGAAAACTCTATGGGCTCAGTGACTGGCATGAACGTCCTTCCTGGAACTTGAACTTGAATCATCCAGCGCTCTTCTTCAGGTAAAGTGGCGTTGTAGGTTCCCGTGAAGCTTGGTACTCCTATGTTCAGGTATCTAGTGACTTCCTTCATGTGTCGTCTAAAGGGTGTATCTTCATCTGGTTGTGTGAACTTGTTCCTTGCATTCGCCATCCTAAAGAGTAGAAAAGATGAGAAGTCAGAAGAGAAGAGAGTGAATAGTGATCTAGGTCTCTAACTTAGTGACCGTGTCCTACAGTCAGTGTGTGCTCTGATACCATCTCTGTAGCGACCAGACCTCAAACGGTCTGATCTCTGTGCTTCGGTGTCATCCCTGGATCAGTAATGCTGACACCACATAGTACTCGGAGGATTTATAGTAGAGTAGCAATCACACACTTATTACATCGAGTGTCTCAAAAAAGAACTTATTACAATAAATATGGCTTAAGGCCATCTAATAACGATAATATCGGAAGGCTTGGAAGATAAGTGAGTCCATCAACTCCAACGGCATCACTGAGTATAGAACCACGACCTAAAAACTCCTTAATCGTCGTCTGAAAAGTCTGCAACATTAACGTTGCAGCTCGAAACGGGTCAGCACATGGAATATGCTGGCAATGTGACACATAGAGAGTAATGGAATGAAACAGCTATACTATATGCAAATTTGGCTGGTGGAAAGCTCTATGGTTACAGTTTTTGCGTAAAGCCAATTTTTCCCTACTTCAAAGGAATAAATTTATTTAACTATCATGGTAGTGGTTAAGCATTGAGAATGGTTGACAGCATTCTCAATCCCAATTAAGCATCATCATTAAACATAACCCAACAAAATTAATTTAGAGTAACATGTTGAGATTCACATGAAAAATCGAAGTACTAGATACTCAAGATGTCCATAACCGGGGACACGGCTAATCATGATTAGTTTATTACACTCTGCAGAGGTTTGCGCACTTTTCCCCACAAGACTCGATCGCCTTCGTTTGGTTTCTCGCACTACACGATGTTTGAGAAGACGGATGACCGAGACATAGTCTTTCAGAAGCGCTAGCACCTTACGATCGGGTAGACCGTACCACCTACATCCCCTACATCTGCTAGTCTACCACTGTAAGAGTTCGCACAACTTAGTCAACTATGCTAGAGCCCATAATAGCTTGTGGCTGCACACGAAAGTTTCTAGTATGAATAGTCTCATGATCCCTTTGGGCCTGGGTGGCGGTCCAAAAGAAAACAGGCAAGTCCTGGAATACCCAGGTGCCTCAATCCACCCAGATGTGTGTTTAAGTTGCCACCTTAGATAAATCATTAATTAACAATCTCACATCTGTCATGGATATCACTCACCCAATCCACATCTACTAGCATAGCACGGCATAATAAGCAAACGTAGAAGTAACTCCCAAAGGTTTGATAATAACAGGTAATAGGTACTACCTCAACTACTTCTCATCCCACAATTTAATTAGATCCTAATCATGCAATGTGTGAGGATTGATCTAATGCAATAAAACTGGGTAGTAGAAAATGTATGATCAAAGTGTTACTTGCCTTGCTGATGATCCGCGAAACTGTAACGCCCCAGATACGACTTTCCCAATTTGTACTCCAACTCTTGCCGTTTCCGGCGTTAAGTTATATTTATTTCTCGGGTTCGGGTCTTTGTCTCCGTGTGTTGTTTTCATTTTCATGCATCTCATATCATGTCATCATGTGCATTGCATTTGCATACGTGTTCATCTCATGCATCCGAGCATTTTCCCCATTGTCCGTTTTGCATTCCGACGCTTCGTTCTCATCCGGAGGTCATTTCTAGCTTTCTTTCATGTGTGGGGATTAAACATTTCCGGATTGGACCGAGACTTGCCATGCGGCCTTGGTTTACTACCGGTAGACCGCCTGTCAAGTTTCGTACCATTTGGGCTTCGTTTGATACTCCAACGGTTAATCGAGGGACCGAAAAGGCCTCGTGTGTGTTGCAGCCCAACACCCCTCTAATTTGGCCCAAAACCCACCAAACTCTTCTCCATGTCCTAGAGCGTTCGATCACGATCACGTGGGCGAAAACCGCACCTCATTTGGACTCTCCTAGCTCCACTTATGTCTATTTATACCCCCTCCATTTCGGATCCCGTCTTCCACCTCGTAACCCTAGCTTCAAAAAAAAAAGAGACATCGGATCCCGCGCGCCGCCGGACATTTCGCCCACCGATGGACATGTCCGCTGCACCCGCCGCCGCCACGTGGCACGCGCCCATTCGCCGCCGCCTCGCGCCCACATCGCCGCCGTCCGGCCCGCCAGGCCCGCGGGAAGCCCCCGCGGCCCAGCCGCCTCGCCCCGCCGCCTGGTGCCTCCCGCCGCTCCTCTCCGCCGCCAGCGCCGCCGCCCCTTTCGGCTCCGGTGGCCGGAGTAGCCCCGCGCCGCCGCACCGCGTCTCCACTCACCGGCGAGCGCCCCCGTCCGAGCCAGCCCCGCGCCGCCGCCGCCGGCCTCGGGAAGCGCGCCACGGCCGGCGAGCCCCTCCACGCCAAGTCCCGGCCTCCTCCACTTCGTCCCCGTCAAGTCCGGCGACTTCCCGGCGAGCTACAGTGAAACCGGCAATCCTCGTAATCCGCGCCCGGCCAGATCCAGATCTGGGATATTTTTCTCCCGGTTGACTTTTATCTCCTAACCCTAATCTTTTATGCCTACTTTGACCAGTGATATCTCCGCATCCGTAGCTCTGTTTTGGGCATATAATATATCAAAATCTTCGTCTCGACGAGTACATCATTTCATCTCATTGCATCATTTTCATTTGAGTTCATCTTGGTGCCCAAAATTCTGTTAGAAGGAGGCTTCGTGAGTTAATTGTCAGATCTGCTAGTTCATCTCAGACTTTTGTCATTTTTGCCATGATTAATGTGTGCATGCTATGCCTGTGAGTCCTTCATATGTTTTGTTACGAATTTTGTCTTCTTTCCAGAGGTGCAACCCGTGCATTTTTAGGATGTGTGTGGTGACTTGTGCAAGCTTGCAAAGTGAGGCACCCGGTAAATCTGTTTTCAGGGACTTAGTTGTTTTCACTAAGTCTGGGATATTTTAGTTCATGATGCCATATGTTCAGCTTGTTTCCTAGTGATCCGTGCCTCTTTTGAGGATGATCAGTAAAGGAGTTTTGTTAATAATGTTATGCTCTATCCATCCGTGTCTTTGTTTGCAATTATGGAGCACCCTAGCTTGAGTCATTCGAGCTCTACTTTTGCTTCGTGGTGAATCTGGGCAGATCGTCAACTCGTTTGCGATTTTGCCGGCGTTGTTGTAGTTGATCCGTGCATGATATGCCATTGTTCTTGCCATGTATAGCTTGTATTTTGTGCCTTCTTAGTGGATGTATGCTTGCCTTGCTGTGACTTGCACCATCGTGAGTGCATCGAACTCGTTTACATGCCTTCGTGAGTTATATTTCAGCATGTCTCAGTTTTCACTAAGTCTGAAAACTGATTGTGTTTTAGCTATGTTCGTGTGCCCGTTAATATATTTTGTGATCCCTTTTGGACCCAAGTCACTTTGGATCTTTTGTTAAGCTTGTTGAGTATCTCCATGCCATGTTCTTACTTGTCATGTTCAGGTCATGTATCATGTTGTTTTGCTGCTCCGAAGAGAGCATCGTGATCTGAAATTTCAGACAAGTGTTAATTTCACTAAGTCTGGAATCTGTTTTGCATTTGCGTTTTTGCCATGCTTGTTTGAACCTCTTATTGGATGATTTGGCCGTGGCTCAGTGCTAGTATTTTGTTAAGCATCTTGTGGGCATCCCTGCCATGTATTTTTTTGTCATGTTTGGTGGCTGTAGCATGTTCATTTCGTTGCATTTAGATGCCTACTTGCTGTAAATCGCAGACCGGTGTCATATCTTAAAACGCTTGCCATTTCCAAACCGTAACTCCGATTCCAATGATCTTTATATCATTTTCAAGCGATTTCATCCCCTCTATCCAGTGGCACCCTTGGAATTCCAAGTTGAGGCCAGGTTCATGCATTTCCTGTTATATCTTGCATTTTGCACCCCGCATCGCATCCCGCATAGCATATCATCTTTTCATCATATTGCTTGGACTTGCATGTGGTTGATTGTATCCTTGTTGCTTGTTTGTCTTGTTGGGTAGAGCCGGGAGACGAGTTCGCTACTGAGGAGCCCGTTGTGTTTGCTTGTGAGGATCTAGTCAACTCTGACAACTGTGCAGGCAAGATGATCATACCCTCGAAATCACTACTATCTTTGCTATGCTAGTTTGCTCGCTCTTGCTTTGCCAATGCTACGATGCCTACCTTTTGCTTGTCAGCCTCCTAATTGCCATGTCAACCTCTAACCCACCTTGTCCTAGCAAACCGTTGATTGGCTATGTTACCGCTTTGCTCAGCCCCTCTTATAGCGTTGCTAGTTGCAGGTGAAGATTGGAGGCCGTTCCGTGTTGGAACATCATTTATTTACTTGTTGGGATATCATTATATTGCTATGTTATCTTAATGCATCTATATACTTGGTAAAAGGGTGGAAGGCTCGGCCTCTCGCCTAGTGTTTTGTTCCACTCTTGCCGCCCTAGTTTCCGTCATATCGGTGTTATGTTCCTAGATTTTGCGTTCCTCACGCGGTTGGGTTATAATGGGAACCCCTTGATAGTTCGCCTTGATTAAAGCTTTTCCAGCAATGCCCAACCTTGGTTTTACCATTTGCCGCCTAGCCTTTTCTTTCCCTTAGGTTCTGCAGACTCAAGGGTCATCTTATTTTAACCCCCCCCCCCCGGGCCAGTGCTCCTCTGAGTGTTGGTCCACCTGTCAGCTACCGGTGGCCACCAGGGGCAACTCTGGGCTGGCCTACCCGTACCTAAGACAATCTGAGTGTGCCCTGAGAAAGAGATATGTGCAGCTCCTATCGGGATTTGTCGGCACATTCGGGCGGTGTTGCTGGTCTTGTTTTAACCTGTCGAAGTGTCTTGAGTTACCGAGATACCGAGTCTGATCGGAACGTCTTGGGAGGAGGTCTATTCCTTCGTTGACCGTGAGAGCTTGTCATGGGCTAAGTTGGGACCCCCCTGCAGGGATTGAACTTTCGAAAGCCGTGCCCGCGGTTATGGCCAGATGGGAATTTGTTAATGTCCGGTTGTAGATAACTTGAACCTTAATTAATTAAAATGAATCAACTGAGTGTGTTACCGTGATGGCCTCTTCTCGGCGGAGTCCGGGAAGTGGACACGGTGTTGGAGTAATGCTTGCGCAGGTTGTTCCTCTAGATTCTCGCTCGCGCCTTGCCCCCTCTTCTCGCTCTCTTTTGCGTATAAGTTAGCCACCACATATGCTAGTCGCTTGCTGCAGCTCCACATATATTTGCCTTATCCATTCCTATAAGCTTAAATAGTTTTGATCGCGAGGGTGCGAGATTGCTGAGTCCCTGTGGCTCACAGATACTATAATTCCAGATGCAGGTCCAGGTGATTCCGCTCCAGGTGACGAGTACGAGCTCAAGTGGGAGTTCGACGAGGACTCTCAGCGTTATTATGTTTCCTTTCCCGATGATCAGTAGTGGTGCCTAGTTGGGGTTTGATTCAGGGCCTTGTCGCATGTTGGGTTCTTTTCTATTTTGGCGCCGTAGTCGGGCCATGAGTGATTGTTTGATGGATGTTATTCATGTACTCTGATGTGACGTGGCGAGTGTAAGCCAACTATGTATCTCCCCCTTTTTTTCATATATTACATGGGATGTTGTAATGATTGCCTAACTTGCGACATTGCTTTCAATGCGGTTATGTCTCTAAGTCGTGCCTCGACACGTGGGAGCTATAGCCGCATCGAGGGCGTTACAGAAACCTAACGATTCGAAGTAACAGGCGGCGCACTCCGGGTATTCTATCGCAGACAAACAAACAAGTATACAATAAGCACTCATCTAATGCACAGATAAAACACAAATAAGAGATCTAACCAGAAGGTTCAACTTAAGAACTCCGGTTGGCAAAAGAATCAAATCGAACGAAGCAACGAAAGTCAAACAGCGAAAGAAAACAACTTTGTTCTAGTAATCTGAATCTAGGGAAAATTTTACAGTAGCAAAATCTTGTTTAAGTTGGTTAAACGGATAGAGGGTTTCGAGACGAAACTCTAGGCGCTTGAATCGCCTGATTCCGATAAACGAGCGAAAAGTTAGACTAAAACGAAAATCGGATCAGGAATCGCGATCAGAAAAATCGCGGATTTAATCCGAGAAAAAGAAAAAACAACGAACGCCCGCTAGAACGAACGAATGGACGAACGCTCGCTAATTAAATAAACCGGAAAAACCGATTTATTTAAAAAAACCAAAACTAAAAAACCGACGAAAACCGATTTTTTTCTTAAAAAAACCGTTGGCACGGAAGTCGAGGCGGCGGCGAACCTCGGCGGCAGAATCCGGCGGGCGGCGGTGGCGGCGGCGCGGGTGGCGGCCGGGGCGGGGTCGGGTGGCTGGGCTAGGGTTTCCCCCGGGTGGGCTGCCCCGTCTTATATACCCTAGTCGGGCCGGAGTCCTAGTCGGACACGGCCCGTTAGGTCGGTTCGTTTTTTTAAAATAATTCCGCTTGGAAGAAAAATAAAAAGAAATACTAAACGGACTTCAAAAATTCCGAAATAAATTTTCACGGGCTTCTAAAATCAAGCCGCACAAGGTGAACATTTATTTGGGACCTAAATGCAATTTTAAAAAACGCAAATTGTTCCTAAATTCAAATAAAACACCGAAAAACTCCGAAATAAAATCTTATTTGATTTTATTATTAAATCCTCAATATGTCTTTATTTTGGGAAAGCCATTTTATTCCCTCTCTCATATTTTTGTAATAGAAATAATTGATGATAAAATAAATAAAATCAAATGATCCTATTCTCAAAACTTGAGAAAACTCAAATATGAAAATAACGAAATCCCCAACTCTCTCCGTGGGTCATTGAGTTGCGTAGAATTTCTAGGATCAACCAAAATGCAAAATAAAATGTGTTATGCATTGATGATCTAATGTATAACATTTCAAATTGAAAATTTGGGATGTTACAGCCCATCACAAGCTCTCACGGTCAATGAAGGATATTCCTTCTAGCGGGAAGACCCGATCAGACTCGGCATCCCGGTTACAAAACATTTCGACAATGGTAAAACAAGACCAGCAAAGCCACCCGAATGTGCCGACAAATTCCGATAGGAGCTGCACATATCTCGTTCTCAGGGCACACCGGATTATCCAAACTTCCGGTAAGCCAGCCCAGAGTTGCCCTGGTGGCCACCGGCGGCTGACAAGGTGGACCAACACTCAGAGGAGCACTGACCCGAGGGGGTTAAAATAATGATGACCCTTGAGAGCGCGACTCCCAAGGGAAAAGAAAAGGCTAGGTGGCGAATGGTAAAATCAAGATTGGGCCTTGCTGGAGGAGTTTTATTCAAAGCGAACTGTCAAGGGGTTCCCATTATAACTCAACCGCGTAAGAAACGCAAAATCCGGGAACATAACACCGATATGACGGAAACTAGGGCGGCAAGAGTGGAACAAAACACCAGGCATAAGGCCGAGCCTTCCACCCTTTACCAAGTATATAGATGCATTAATTAAATAAGATATATTGTGATATCCCAACAAGTAAACATGTTTCAACAAGGAACAACATCTCCATGTTCCAACAAGGAACAAATTTCAATCTTCACCTGCAACTAATAACGCTATAAAAGGGGCTGAGCACACTACAACAAAACATGTCAGTAGGCACGTTTATTGGAAGACGCTTTTATATTCATCCCTATACTGAAAGTATCTAATATGTAGGCATGCTTTTTGAGACGATTTAAGTACCGTCACAAATCTTATTTTTAGGGTATATCTCATTTATTATATTTTACATGTGTAAATAGGTACAGGCGATTTTTGAGACGTTTTAGGATACATGGAAGAGTTTAACAAATAAATAATAAAACCAAAGTATTTTTTGCAGAAAAAGGAAATTACCAGGCCCATCTATGCAGTAAAATGAGCCCACGTACCGAACTCAGCGCGCGACCTCCTTCACCTTGTCCGCCGCCACGTCCCGAGCCGCCCATCTATGCCGCCGCCGCCGCCGGGCTGGCTCCTCCTCCACCCCTGCGCCCCGTCCCAATCTCCACAGCCTCCAGCGACCAACTCCATCTCCTGCCTCCTGCAACTGGTCCTGCCAGTGCGCTACGTCCGCCGCCGGTGAATGCCCTCCGCAAGGACTGCCCCTAGCCCCTCTGCTCCGGCACTCCTCGGCCGTCCTCGGCCCTTTGCCTGGTCGCCACGGATGTGCTGCTCCACGCCTGCTCCAGCCGGGGGCCGCCGCCCGCCGCGCCGGCTCTGTTGCTTTGCTCCGGCCAATCCCGGGCTGCTCGCCTGCTCGGCCGGACTCTGCTGCCCAGGACTTGCTGTCAACAAACAGCAAGCAGACTGGGACGGGGGTAATTTTCTGAGAAATCTCTCTCTTCTGTTCTTCCTATCAGTGTATGATGAAAATGAAATTAAATTTGAACTGAAAAATTGTGTATCAGCGTATATGCAGGGGACTGTGTATATGTATAATGTATTGTTGATTTGGAAGGGAATGCATTTTAGTATCAATTTCATTTCATTCTGTAGAAATAGAAGAGGAAGACATATTTCATTGGAAGTTTCAACACCCGGTGTTTCAGTTGGACTGAATCAACTCCACAAATTGGAACAACCATAGATCGGACCACTGTCTTTGGCTTCAAACAACCCGCCTTCAATCTCAACTCGAGAAAGTACCTCGTTTGTATCTCATACTTCTTATTGAAGTTTTCGGCATGTTTTTATCAATTTTGTTGTATCATTAAGAATTGAGTTTAAATTCTAATTTATGGTGCAATTGAGACTTATTTTGTATGATTTAGTATATTTTTAGGTAGCTATAGCCTTATGGACGCTAAGTTTTTCCCTTGCGCTATTTTTTTCTAGGCATACTGATGATATATTCTTAATGAAGTCTGCCAAAGGTAGTTTTCACCATATTTTTGAAGCAGACCCATATGCTAGGATGAACTGAACTGAACTAAGCTTTGCCTTTGACTTTTTGATCATTTTCTGGTTGTCCTGGTGAACATAGAGACACTTAAAATGTTTTAATTGGATTCTGGTGCAACCTCGCTGTCTTGCTCCTCACCGAGGGATATACCATTTGTCCAAAAGTATCAAGCATTGCACGTAAAGTGGACAACCTATTCGGTACTGAAACAATATATGTAGCATGTATGAAGCTGAATCATGCTTATAACACTGAAGAACACAGCAACTTCAATAATGCAAGTAAGTAGCTGCAGTCTTCCAGGATTTTTGATAAATAAATCAGCAAGTGCCACTCACCCAAGTTGTCTTTTCAGCGTATCCTACCATGCGCCAATGAGGCAAGTGGTAGTGTATCCTAAAAATCTCTTTTTCCTGAAGGTGTAAACACATGCAGCAACTGATCGTGTGCATTAGAAATTTAGAATGCACTGTTTGATAATTACTCTCTTAGGCCCTGCTTGCTAACTTTGAAAAAATATGCGACCGGCTACCCTTCAACAACTGCCAGTCACTTGGGGACTGTTTGATTTCTAGCCAAATGTTGCCAGATCTATGGTTAGGCACACATCACCTTCTGAGGTGAGTGAATGTTCGGTTGGCTGACACAGTTGTGGCTTGCGACTTTACTAGTCACTTGATTAAGGAGTATATTTTGGCCACACTTTTGTGGCAAGCCACACTCTGTCCCGAGGGGTAATAATTACTACTTTTGGCTTAGCTGTGTCAAAGTAAGCTTTTAACCAAACTAGGGTGTTAAATTGGTCTTAAGTTTCAATCTTGTATTGTAGATCATCACATATGGTCTATGTTTCCTGTTCAATGATGACTTATCTGACTCGTTAATGAGTCTACTTAATATCCTTTTCAACTTTGCTGGCTAGTTGGAACAAAAGGTACATTTTAATTACCGTATTCATGTACTCTGAATTATATAGGCACTTGAATTTAACTAATTGTACATACAGGTTTTACAAAGTGATGGACCAACTATTACAGAAAAGGTAAGAGCTTTGGCTGCAAAACCCAACAGATACGGGGTGCGCTATAGTGGCTATGTCATCAACAACTTCAGGTTCCACACGATGAGTCATGAGTCAGGGCATGTCACACAAAATAGTGGTGTAGTGAACATTGCAGAAAATGGTGTTAGATATTATGGCAGATTAAGTGACATCTTTAAATTGTCATACAATGATTACAAGGTGGTGTTCTTTAATTGTGATTGGTATGATGTCTACCATAAAGTTGGCATTCAAACGGATGAGTTTGGGTTCATCTTGTGAACAAGTCTGGGAAAATACACACATGAGATGAGCTAGAGGATGATCCTTTTGTATTTTCCTCCCAAGTGCAGTAGGTTTTCTATGTTCAAGATCCAAAAGCTGAACTATGGAATGTAGTAGTGGAAGTCAGGCCTTGTGATCTTTTTGACATGGGTGTTGAAAGAATCATCGGGTGAAACAGATTAGAGCATTGTGATTTTGGTTCTCTTTGCATGCAACTACTCCCTCCGTCCCAAAATTCTTGTCTTAGATTTGTCTAGATACGGATGTATTTAATGCTAAAACATGACTTGATACATCCGTATTTAAACAAATCTAAGACAAGAATTTTGGGACGGAGGGAGTACAATCTTAGTTATGGTTTCAGTAGTGGTTTACGAGCACAAAGTCAGAATGCTTTATTATAGTTTATGGTTGTATTTTTTCGTACTAATTCAGGGCACATCCCAAGTGTACGTGGTTGTTAATTGCAAGTTGATTCTGCAGAATTTCTGTTCTGGAAAGTGAAGTATCAGCTTTGGTTTATTGATTATTCCCACATGTTACAGTTATCTGGTGTTATTATATTACATGGCTGAGAAATGTTGAATATACATTTGTGAATTCTTCTTTTTAAGATCATGCCTTCGACACTCGTCTTTTACATGACTGCATAATTGGGAGGTGCGTAGTTCAGCTAAATGGAATTAATATGTGTTTGAATGTAAGAAACTTAGGTTTTATCAGACTGATGTGCTTTTGTCTGGCCATTGTCAAATGTGTTGCCACAATGTCACAAGTGCAATTTTCTAAGACTATTGACTATCAGAACTCAGAAGTGGCAAACTGGCAATGCAGTCTAGACATAAACATTCTGTGATGTCCATGGACCAAGTCATTTTGTTCTGATTGTAGATTTTTTTTTACCTTGCTGGGATCCAAATGGTGGGTCCAACATTACCAAATTTGGCAGCATTTTTCTACCATTTCAGTACCAGCTGCCAAATTTAGAACCGAAAATTTGGCCTAAAACTTGAACCGAAAAACAAAGTGTCCATAAAATTATGAATTATTTACACAATGACAACCATATGATTATTGCTCTGGGAAATTTTCAATTATTTTTGCTGAAATGAATAAAAAATAAAATTGGAAAACCAATTCACTGCCTATTTGGCCAAAAAAATTGAACCCAAATAAGTATCCAAATGGATTATGAAATTTTAACAAAAGGACAACCATGTGATCACTTCATCGTTTTTTTCGAACGGATTTAAAATTAAGAGGAGGCCGACGAGGCAACAGCCTAGTTTCATGCGGACCCGACCTCGCAGAGGCCTAGTCTAGCGATCGCTCGCTCACCACCACGAAGGCGAGGAAGCGGAGCGGCTCCTTCGCAAGCGCCAGGTGGCGGCCGAGCAGGGCTGCCATGCTGTCACGCCTTTCTGCCGCTTCGATGATCACCTCATATGCATGACCGCCCTGTCCTTCCGCATCGTCGTCCTCATCCATGTTGTCATCGTCGTCGTCGCTGTCGTCCCTCCAGCGGTGGAAGGCCGCCGATGGATCGCAACAGCCTTGTCCGATGGTTGCCTACCGCTGGCGGAGGAGCTGCTCCGCCTCCTATTGCGCGGTGCTGAGGGCCGCCTTGGCCATTACCGGTAGTGCTGACGAAGCCCTGCTGGCGGCCTTGCCCCTGCCGTCATCGGTGGAGCAGTCGCTAGGCGATCACTCTTCGTTGATCTTGGTGAGCTTGCCGTCAAGGAGGCGCCTAGCGGCTGTCTCAGCGATCGTAACGGAGCGGTCGAACACCCACGCAACAGCAAGGTTCGGATCATTAGGGACACATTCCGGCGGCATGTCGCTCTTGGCGGACGCAGAGCGGGGAGCGACATTTCCCCGGTCATACCGAGCCTGCTGCCTCGTCGTGTGACCCTCCTCGGATACGATGGCCCTCGAGCCCGAGGCACCGCCATAACCACCTCCTCCTAGGTAGTGGAGGATGTGCCACGCGCCTTCATGATCATGGGTGGAAGCTCCTCCTTTATCGGGCGGCGATTGCAGCGTGGAGGCGACGAGGGTCTGTCAATGCGGGCTCATCCTTCACGTGGCGGAGGCGCAGGGGGCTGCTGACTCCCGTTTCACGAGGACGAATTCTTCATCTATCAGAGTGGCCTCCACGAGAAGATGGGTCCGCTGTTGCGGCTACTGGTCCTGCTTGTGGCCAGAGGAGCCCGCCGTCGTGGATGCGGATGTGCTGGGAGAGGGAGGTCGTACGTATACGGACGGTTTAAGGGTCGGCATTGAAGATGCCCTTAGACCCAAAAATCCATTATACATTATAACAAGATGGATTTCTACTTTGTCTAGGAGAAAACATTTTACGATGTATATGCTAATAGCAATAATAATAGAGGAGGTGACCTGGCCCATTTTTTGGTTGTTTGTGTATAACAAAAATAAAATAGGCTTTTTCTAATGATACATACTTAGTTTTCCGCATTTCATTTGGAGGAAATCATTTTTCTCTAAATTTTTTGTTGGAGGAAATCATTTGGGCGTTTGGCACAACTATTTTCCATTTGCCGCCAGGAAATAGCACGCCAGCGCTCTTATTATTGAAAAAAAAATCCCCGTAAATCACTCCGCCACGCCGCCCTCTTTCCACTTCTCCTCACTCACGCCGCCATCTCTCCACTTCTCCTCTTCTTCCACCTCCTAATCCATCGCTATCCATCTAATGGGATCCCTCCAACCCGCTGGCCGCTGATGTGCATCACCTCAATCAGATGAACAGAGATCCATTAGTTTGGTGGGCGATCTGACGGATACTCAGCGGGCGGGCGGGCGATTGGAGGCCGTGGAGGTTGGGGGACAGAGACCGGCCGGCGTGTGCATTTGGGCCAACGGCGGCGATTGGGCGGGAAGGTCGGAGGAAGTCTTCTGCAACGAGCAATTTCGTCTTGAGCTTACAGGTATATTAAGCAGAGCAAGCACGTTGGTACAGCAGCCATCATGCCTAATCGGTGTAAAGGTTTGCTGTCTGAATTTTTACAGGTATATTAAGCAGAGTACATATTCTTTGGTTGCTCTGTAGCTAAGGTTGTTTGGCGGTCGATTGGGGTCACGCTTGGGACAGATTTGTGCCCTAGCAATTACTGGCAATTTTTTGTTTGGTGCTACTCTTTCTTACCTGGATACGAATCCTTTTATACTGTGGCGCTTGGGGCGGTCACTTGGGCCATCTGGTTGGCTCGTAACAGAGCTACGTTTGAGAAAAAAATGATCAAATCTCCTTTTGAGATCGTCTTTACGACAGTGTCTTTTCTCTTATATTGGGCAGGTTTGCAGGCGGGGAAGACATCAAGCAACTTCGAGCGGGTGCTGAAATGATTCGTAACGGGACAGTGCTGCTGATGAGGGCCTGCAAGGCGTCCAAGTGATGTGCAGCGCTGGTTTCGGTCTCGTCTCTTCATCTGCGACTACTTCGATGAAGATCTCCTGTGGTGGTTGTTTTGTTACTAAGACTATTTTAACTCCGCTTTGAGATACTGTGTGAGATCGCTCAAACTCTGCTTTTGTAATAGGGCTAGTCTCATTTTGGTGCTGCTTAGGTTTTCGCCCCATAACACTCGTTTCGATGGCGGGCGAGTGTGGTGGGTTTCCTAGCAGTGCGTTGAACTCGCTCTCCCCTTCTCCCTGTTCTTGGACTTTCCGTCGAACTTTGTATTTCCGTTCTAAGTAATGGAAAGGGGGTTTGCCCGGTTAAAAAAAAAAAGTACATACACTATTCCTAATAAGTTCAGGGATTAGACCACGATAGATCTGACTAGGAGGATGCTCACAGCTACAAGCTAGTTTGTCTGCTGGTACATTCGTCAAACGTTTTACAGGAATAAAAGAGGAAGCTTGAAAACTTGCTGCCAGCGATTTAATGTCAGCAATCACCGTACCTACTGTAGATCGATCCATGAAGGCAGCACCAATGCCTCAGCAAGTTCAGGCGTCATGATCACTTCAGACTGCTTGTTACAGGCCAACAAGCATTCTCCGTTGTGGTTCCGTATTGCGACGTCGATCCCCATCCTTTGTGAGCTCGAGAACAGTGCAGCATCCACGTTAATAACAACCGATCCATCCGACGGTGGAGTCCATAGAGCAACTGATAGAGAAGACTCACACCTAGAGGGCGAACCAGTTTTGAGAAAATGCTGAAAGGGAGGTTTGTTGTCCGGTTGTGCAAACTGCAGGAGCTCTGCTCCATGGTAGGAGCAGAGTAAATATTAATGCACATTAAGCCACATCACACATAGTGACTAGTAGCACAAAATATCCCAAAGCTTTGTTGGCAGAACCGTTTGGGAAGAGTTCCATCCCAATTGTTTTTTTGTAAACTGTTTGGGTGAGCAGTTGCTTTTGTGTAGTCTGTACTAGCGAAATCACTACACGGGTGACTGTTTCTTTCATATTCTTCCTGTGCTGGTGTGCATTGGCGTAACTTCTAGGCAGAATTAAATCTCATTGCATGCTTGATATTTGATTTGCTGCTTGCATGTTTTTTTTTTGCTAAAAATATTATGTGTCAGCCAGTCTTATCATAGATTTAATCCCAACTGTTACATGCCGGTATAATGAATGTAGAAGATTATTTAGTCTATGTAGACAGATGTGGGCATCATTTCCTATTGATGGGCATAATCAATTCTTCAAATTTTTGCTCATTAAGATTACTAAACGTATAAAAATTATGACTAATATATAAGAAAATTTTAATTGACCGAACATCATGAATTCCCATGTGTAGTAATGATGAAGTTACATCTAAGCCAAATTATTTCACCTTGTTTTGGGAGTACTTAAGTTGCTCCTCAGATAAGGTAATCCCTGTGTATTTGCAGCCACTTTGCTTGACCACTTGCACTGTTAATCTGCCCCAACCGCTACCAACTTCAAGGACATGATGGTGCCGCTCCACTATGGCCTTTAGTTAGTACATAATGGTCATATCATTTGTGTATGTATGTTATACACGCACACGATGAGTCCATCTTGTTATTTGTGTAGTACTAGTAGTATTATCTTTTGGAATGGGAGTCCAATTTTACACAGCTGGCCCACATCTAAGCTTTCCTCCATCAGCCAAAAGAATGCAGTATGTCAGCCACATCTAATCCATCATAGGTTGCATGCACACTTAGTATTCTATACCACTTCTAATCAATTCTATTAGCAAGACTTGAAAATGGGACATGAGTAAAGTCATCGTTGGATTCATAAGCTGTGAGAAGAAGACAATCAAACATGTGAAACTAGTTTCATACTAGCTACTTGATGACCGGTCATTTCGATCATGTGAATTGCTATAGAATGCGGCATTTTCTCTCTATACATGCTATGCCGCACTGAACTTTTGGTTGAGATCTGTAGTTTCTGTTACTTTGGCAGATTAACAATGGCAAGGATACCAAGACGACTACAGGACTTGGAACTTACAATGCATGATCCAGAACATGTGCAGCTTGGTGAAGAAAATCTGCAAGGTCCTCCAGAGATTGATAATATAGTACTAGGAAGATCTCATGAATCCACTAGCCAAATCAAGATAATTTGTAAGTCTCGATGTGCAGGAGCCACGAACTACTATGCAGGTAATGTAATGGGCTTTTCATGTACTATTTAATGCAGGTCCATTCTAATGTCTTACAACTATTGCTTTAATAGGAGCTGCAACAAACCAAATCAAAAGAGGGTTGTGGCAGTGCGCCTTTACCACATGAACATGTGATCACTAAGGTGTGCCAACTAACCGGCACTCAGTTATCAATTATCTCCTGCCAGTAATTTTGTTATTGATTGAACCCTTATACTAGTCAAATATTGGAAAGCTATCTTATCATCAAGTTAAAACTTTGTGAAATAGTAACCTTTAATTAGAAACTATAACCTGATTGGGTTCGTATATACCGTCCTAGTAATCTTAACCTATAACCTGCCAGTATTTATCCAACTTTTTATCAATGATGCCGATGACACCTTCTCCTATTAAATTGCAGAATGCCCATGCTGAAAATAATCTTCCCGTGCAGCAAGGCGGTCCTGAACCAAGTTTACGACTTCAAGTCGCTAAGCAGGTAAACCTATGCTACATATGTAAATGACAATGATTGTACACAAGGTTGTCTAATTTTGTATTTAAGTGCAAGGTAAATGACATTATTATGAAATACCAATCCCATTTTGATAAGCTCGTTTCAAATACTATCGTGACACTACTAGCAGATCATAAGTCAGATTTAACCAAGTACTAAAATTGTATTGCATACAAGAGTAACATGATTTGGCCCGATGGAACCAAAAGTTAGTCACACACATATCATTGTTGCTCCAACAGATCTCCTATTCAAATAAACTAATTAATCACTTCTGAAATAATACATGAGTACTATAAAATACCAATCTTTCATACATGTTCTTTTTGGTGGAAACCCTGCATAGATGTTGAGGAACACCTGGCCTTGAATATTAGGTGAATTCTGTTTTAAGTGTATAAATTTACATGACGTCAACTTCATTTGTTTGCATACTGAATTCATGCTTAGTTTTCACAATAAATAATTTTGTAATAGGACCTTAATCTAATTTGATAGCGAAATGTGCAGACCAAAAGTACGTGTAGAATAAGGCTCCTTGGTGCATGTATCGGAGCTCTTCAAAACTATCATTCTTGATTGTAGTTGATCATGTGTCTCGCTTCATGCGTATTCCTATTTAATTGCAGAATGATAATGCTCAAAATAACAATGCAACCAAGCCATGTGGTCATCACCAAGTCGCTAAGCAGGTACATATAGGCTACATATCCAAATGACAATGATTGTATAATAGATAGTTGGTCTAATTATTTTTGAAATTGTTCTTATTTGTGTAAAATAAAATCTTCTCAAGTTCATCAATAACAAATGTTTCATTTCTTAAAAAAATGGATAAAGTTGAAGTTGTGTTGTATTCAATGAACTCGAGAAATAAAGACAAACTCGTGGCCAAAGGAACTTTAGTGAGTAAAGAGAAAACATGTGGTTGGAGGAAACATGCTTGGAGTGCAATACGTTGCAGTTCTTATTCGCGCTGTACATATCTAGGAGATGAGAAAGTAGTTAGACCATATGAAAAATTCCAAACAGTAAGGGATGCTATGGGTTCTATTATTGCTTGGCCTCGCTCACATGTAAGTATGTTTTCATTCAAGCATTGTGTATGCTCCAATCTGCACATGTGTGATATGTTATTTATCCTGAATCTTTCTGGTTTTTAGGTAAAAATAGTTAAGCCAACTCCAGCATAACCACAAAGCATTGGTATGATTCATTTCTTATAATTTCATCAAAGAATCTCTTATCTTGCAGTTCTCTATAAACATATGTTCATGTGAATGGTGTTCATTCTCCTTTTCAGGGCGGTGAGGAGTTGAAAAGTGAGTGCATTAAAGGAGCTAGGAGTGGCTAGTTATTGCACTGGACGAGTCAGGAGCAGTTGATGAATCAATCTTTGAACGAACAAATATTCTGGATTATGTATAGATTTTAGCTTCATAGAGAAAAATAGTTCCAGTCTATAGGATCTTTTCTTATTTATTTTCAACATTGCATGTTTCATATGAATGTTTGATATTATTTTGCTGTGAAGTCAACGTACTTTTAGTGGAGACATTGTTCGTGCTAAATGCATTGGATGTTGTTACCGAGGTTGCCAATGTTTGCAAATGCAATCTATGAAGTGGAATGATGCCTTCATATCACAATATTATTTGACCAATTTGCATGTGCAACCATGACACAAAAATAATTGCATTTGAAACGATGAAACAAAATCAAAATTAATCAAATAATATTTGAAGTAAAATATTCCATTAGTATAAATATTCTTATGGATATTTAGAGATGAGTACAAGAGGCGAATGAAACGTGTCTATGAGTAGAGACGTAATATGAGCATGCCTAAGCTAACGTCTCTACATGTAGACACGATTTTTGAGCATGCCTAAGACAACGTGTCTACATGTAGACACGATTTTGAACGTCCCAAGAAAGCGTCTCATTCCATGTAAGACACGCTTGGCAAGTGTGTCTATCCGTTTGAGACGGTCCGTGGGGAGACGCTCCAAGGATGCTTTACTAAAACGGCTCTATAGTTGGCTAGAGATGAAATAACACGTCGCTAGCTATGAAATCGGGCGTGTCTACTGGCTGTTTTTATTGTAGTGGCAAAGCGGTAACATAGCCAAACAACGGTTTGCTAGGACAAGATGGGTTAGAGGCTTGGTTCAACAATATGGGAGGCATGATAAGCAAGTGGTAGGTATCGCAGCATAGGCATAGCAATAGAGCGAGCAACTAGCAAGCAAAGATAGAAGTGATTTCGAGGGTATGGTCATCTTGCCTGAAATCCCGCAAGGAAGAAGAACGAGTCCATGAAGAAGACAAACGGACGTAGACGAACAGGTCCTCACAAACGCGACATTACCGGAACCAACCCGAAGAAGCAACACCGGAAAGAAGCACACAACATAGTAAACAAACCACACATGAACATGGTATGATGTGCAGGATGCGGTATGCGGTGCATATGCATGATTTGCAAAGGAATGATTGAACCTGGCCTCAACTTGGAAATCCAAGAGTGCCACTGGAAAGATGAGGTGATTTCGGTTGAAATCGATATAAAGATCACCGGAATCGGATGCACGGTTTGGAAATGGCAAGCAAAAACAAATATGGCACCGGCTGCGATAATCAGCAAGTGACCAACTAAATGCATCAAGATAAATAAGCTACTGCACTCAAACATGGAAACAAAATACATCGCAGGGGTCCACTCCAGATGCTTGACAAAAGATGAACACTGAGCTACGGCTAATTCATCCATTAACAGGTTCAAACAAGCATGACAAAAGTGCAAATAATAACAGGTTCCAGACTTAGTGAAATTAACACAAGTCTGGAATTTATCATCAGGAAGCACACTTTAGAGCATTAAAACTACAAGCTACAGGAACTTAACATGGCAAGGCAAGGCATGGCATGGCATGAAGCTACTCAAAGCACTTAAAAAAAGTCCCTTAGTGACCTTGAGCCAAAAGGGATCAGAAAATACAATTGCAAGCATGTGAACATGGCAAAAACATAATCAGATTTCAGACTTAGAGAAAAACTGGAGCATGCAAATCAGTTAACGAGTAGGCATGTTTACGAGCTTGAGGCACTCACTACAGAGCATGGCATGATAAACTAAGCATACACCCATCAAGAATACATGGCATAGAAGCTAGACATGGCAAGAACAACATCATAGCATGCACGTATCAATAGCAACATCCTCGGCAAAATCGCTAATAAGTCAACAATCTGCCAGGATTCACGAAATAGCAAAAGTAGAGCTCGATTGACTCAAGCTAGGGTGCTCCATAAATGCAAACAAAGACATTAATGGATAGAGCACCACAATATTAACAAAACATCCCTACTGATCATCCTCAAAAGAGGCACGGATCATTAGGAAACAACATGAACATATGGCATAACGACAAAATCAGGACAAGGACTTAGTGAAATTCTAAGTCCCTGAAATCAACATTACCGAGTACGCTACTTTGCAAGCTTGTACTAGTCACCACACATATCACAAAAATACGTGGTAAGCACCTCTGTAAAGATGGCATGGCATATAACAAAACACATGTAGATCTCAGGATCATAGCATGCACACATTAATCATGGCAAAAATGACAAAATGCCATTTGCTGAAACAGATCTGACAAATTACTCACATAGCCCTCTTCCAATATCATTTCGGGCATTAAGATGAGCTCAAATGAAAATGATGCAATGAGATGAAATGATTTACTTGTCGAGACAAACATTTTGATATGCTACACGCGCAAAACGAAGTTACGAATGCAAAGTTATGACATGATTAACTTGGGCATATGAATCTGGAAATTTCGGGGACTTAGTGAAATTTTACCCTCGCAAAAAAATACAACGGGCCGGGGAAGTGGGCCGGCGGGGACAGATCTGGGCCACGAGGAGGGAGACGCCGGGCCATGGCGAGGTCGACCCAGGAGGAGGTCAACGGAGCCGAGCGGCGGAAACGGTTGGATCGGGCTCCTCCCGATCCATGGCGGCCACGGCGCTGGAGGACTCCGGCGAAGAGCAAGCTCTGACGAGGCGCGGTGGTGCATGCGGGGACCGGCGGGCGGCGCGCAGAGCGGTGTGGCGGCGGAGGGCGACGACCGGGCGCCGGCGAGGCGGGCGACGAGCGGAGCAGGCACGCTGCGGTGGGGAGCTTCCGGCGAGGACCGGTTCTGGCGAGCGCGGTGGCCGGCGCCGACGTACTGCGAGGCGGTGGCGCATGTGAAGGGCGGCAGCTGGGCGCCGGAGAGGCGACGAGCAAGCAGAGGCACGGGATCTGGCCCGATTCGGCCCCGCGCGGGCCGGATCTGGGCCGGCGGGTGGCGCGACGAAGTGGGGAGTGGGGAGGTGAGGTGGCGGCTCCGGATTGGATAGCGACGGCGGCGGGGGTGACGTGGAGAGCTCCGATTCGTCGGAGTGAGGTGGCGGTGGCGGTGGACATTGTCCGGCGCGGAGAAGAAATGTCCGGCGACGCGCGGAGGAGGAAGTTAGGGTTTCATCTGCGCGAAAAATCTGGGAGGGACACATATTTATAGGTAGAGGGAGGTAGGAGAGTTCAAATGAGGTGCGGTTTGTGGCCACGCGATCGTGATTGAAGGACCGAGATGATAGAACAGGTTTAGGTGAGTTTTGGGCCAGCTAGAGAGGGTGTTGGGCTGCAACACACACAAGGCCTTTTCGGTCCCTCGGTTAACCGTTGGAGTATCAAACGAAGTTCAAATGGCATGAAACATGACAGGCGGTCTACCGGTAGTAAACCAAGGCCGCATGACAAGTCTAGGTCCAATCCGAAAACGTTTTAAAACCCGCACACGAAAAGAGGTAGAAAGGAACACCGGATGACATAGGAGCGCCGGATTGCAAAACAGACAACGGGGAAAATGCTCGGATGCATGAGACGAACATGTATGCAAATGAAATGCACATAATGACATGATATACAAAGCATGACACGCAAGCAAAGACAATACAACAACAGCGAATAACTGGAGGACACCTGGCACATCGGTCTCGGGACGTTACATACCGGAACCCCCCGGGGACATAATGGGCCTTAGTGGGCCTTAGTGAAAAAGAGAGGAGGCGGCCAGGGCAAGGGCCGCGCCCCCTCCCCCTAGTCCGAATAGGACAAGGAGAGGGGGGGGGGCGCCCCCACCTTCCTTCTTCTCCTCCACCTCTTTCCCCTTTCTCTCCTAGTCCAACAAGGAAAAGGGGGGAGTCCTACTCCTACCAGGAGTAGGACTCCTCCTGGTGTGCCCTCTCCCTTGGCCGGCCGCACCCCCCTTGCTCCTTTATATACAGGGGCAGGGGGCATCCCAGAGACACAACAATTGATATGTTTGATCTTTTAGCCGTGTGCGGTGCCCCCCTCCACCATAGTCCACCTCGATAATATTGTAGCAGTGCTTAGGCGAAGCCCTGCGCCGGTAGAACATCAACATCGTCACCACGCCGTCGTGCTGACGAAACTCTCCCTCAACACTCGGCTGGATCGGAGTTCGAGGGACGTCATCAGGCTGAACATGTGCTGAACTCGGAGGTGCCGTGCATTCGGTACTTGATCGGTCGGATCGTAAAGACGTACGATTACATCAACCGCGTTATGCTAACGCTTCCGCTTTCGGTCTATGAGGGTACGTGGACAACACTCTCCCCTCTCGTTGCTATGCATCATCATGATCTTGCGTGTGCATAGGATTTTTTTTGAAATTACTACGTTCTTCAACATGTATCTCTACTACTATTAAACAAGCGGACTTTTTTCTTTCCTAATTAAGCGCACCTCGCCTAATGTACACAGAGTAAAACAAAGCAATTAGAGCCTCACGATTAGGCCCAGTGATTCACATCTAACCGTCAATTATAACTAATGGCCTCATGAAAAGTAGGTTTAGCAATTTGTGGAGGCGGACGAAAATTCTGTCCTCCGCATCGTACCTGTTCAGCTAAAAAAGTCACCCGCCCTATGCGCACGACGAATCTTTCTCAATCTTCTTCGCCCATCGTGCAGCCGTTGTCGCCGGCACCTCCTCCGCCCACTCAGCTCTCCAGGAGCTCAGCCCGGGCTCCGACCACGGGATCGTCGACTCCTCTCGCGCCCTCATCGTAGCCGTTGTTGCTGCTGGCCGTCCTCATCGGATCACTAAGGAGCACCTCGAGGAGTACCGCATGGCGATGCATTGGTGTGCATGCCAGCGAGGCCCGCCTCCTCCTGCGCCTCGCCCGCCCTCTCCCTCGGCTTCCGAGAGCCCAACCTCCCCGGCAATCCCATGCTTACGTACGACAGTGTCGTGCAGCTGCACGCCCTCAAGACCTCGGTCGTGCCGGAGCCCAAGACCAGCTACCACAACTGGGAGAACGAGGCGGCCTTCAATATCCACCAGATTCTTTAATCCTGGTCGTATGTGTCTCTTAGGTTCTCACCTGCCTGAGCAACCGGATCCAATCGAAGGAGTGGGTGGCGGCGGCGGATGATACTGGAGCAGATCTAGAAGCTGGTTGATCGAGGACCTACGGCTGATGGACCAGGACGATCTCCTGCGGCTCTAGAGCTAGCACGTGATACGGCCGTGCCTGAAGGCACTGACTCTTCCTTCTGTTTCCTATCCAGATCGATCCCTGCTGCACGCCGCGAACACCACGAGAGACATCAAGAAGCCGGTGCCGTGTGTCATCGGCTTCGAGGTGAACCCCAAAGGCGGGCTAAGGGCGCAAGAGATGGCCATGAGGCTGTACCATGTCCGGAGGCGCGGGAAGGCGAGGATCCCCACAAGATCGAGCTGCTGTAGGGCGGATCCAGTCTGGAAATTACCCGGTGTCCATATGGAAAAACACATGCCTACATGTCAAACAATTAATGACCTACACACTAAATCAATGGATTATATTAAGCAAGTGCATATTGTACCCGGTGCCAGTGACATCGGCTAGCTGTACATAGCTACGCCCTGCCTGTAGGCTTTTTCCAGTCCATGTAGGCGACCGTGCGGAGCTTCTTCTTCGTGTACCGGCAGGTCATGGCGGCGGTGTGTGGCATGGTGGAGGCGTCAGTCAACTGGGCGCTATTCGTGCCGGCGGAGGGGAGGGACCCCTTGTCGCAGATGTTCCTCCGCCCACACCAGCAAACGCCGCCCACCGCTGCCGTCCCAAGCAGGTGTTGCCTCACCGTTTTCTGGCTCTTCTACCGTTTGGTTATGAACAGAAAACTGAGGTGAGTTGTGATTTTCTGAATCTGGGAAGGGAATTAGAAAAACTTCAGAGGAAGTAGGAGGCGTTGTTTAAGTATACTGCCTTCAACCTGGTCAATATGTTCCTCCTTGCATTTGCTCCAATACATGAAACATGAAATGAAAATCCCGCAATGATGTAAAAGACGTAATTAGTAAACTTACGTGTTTTTCATTTGTAGATGCCTTTTGACTCCTATAAGTTTCATAAAATATATTTTCCATCAAACGCTATGTTTCTTATGCATGAAAAAAGATACGCAACTCTAGGGAGAAAGAGTGCACGTGATCGCTGGAGAGTGGAGACAGTGGATAAGGTGTGAACCACGTGATCATTGCAATGCTTTGCTACTTACCATTTGCATGTGGAGGATGCTCCCGCGTGATTGGCAATGCATGCTAATTAGTGTAGAAAATTATAAGATGATAATATTCGTTGTATTGATCTGATCCTTGTGTAGGGTATATATAGAAGTACATGTAAGGAAGAGAGACTTGGAGTAGAGGGCAAGTCATACATGATTTAATATATTGTATCTCTAACTCTTATCTCTATCTCAAAAACAATATACTTCTAACATTCCCCCTCTGTCGTAGCGGGAGTGAACCAGATGATTATGACTGAATTTGAAGCCTTGCGCTTTCGTCCTCTTCTTCGCTGTGCCATCATCAACCGCATCTCTGATGGGTCGACACTTAGGGCGGTGACTGCATCCCCTTCTGGTGCCTCCCTTGACTCGCCCTATTCCCTCCCGCAGTCATAGCGGGAGTGGGGTGGGCGCTAGTGACGACGTGGACGCTGTTGACTAGAGTTATTGCCGATGAGTTGCTATAGACGTAGCCATTAATGTCGAGGTAGCCGATCATGGTGATGTAGCCATGGTCGATATGGTGTGGTCGTCGTGGATGATGAAGCCGCACAAAACCGGAGGCGCAAAAAAATGCGCTATGACGGAGCTGCAGACGTGGAAAATGCACCTTGGGGATGTCAGAGGGTGCCGTCGGCGATGAGTCCAACGGTTTTGTCAAGACCGGAGGAAGCCCATCGAGCACACATCGGTTTTGGCAGAACCGTGTGGTCGTGTAAGGTTATCACTGTAGTGATGCTGTGTCGATGCAGTCATCTGTCATGGATGACGCGGTCATTGCCGTCGTCGAAGTCGTGTCTTGCAGAAAAGTCTGTCAGAGGATGCTAGGTGTCCATCTTGTGGACGAGGCAGCGGCGTGTTGATGAAGATGTTGGTGAAGACCAGGTTGATGAAGACCTTGACGATGAAGTGTCGGCAATAGTGTTGCAGCGGCGTGTCGACGATGATGTCGCTTGAAGGCGTCCCTCGTGGCGATGATGTGTCGATGTCGTGTCACGCCGGAGAAGTCGATGAAGAATTTGCAGTCTTTTTCCACACTGGCTTGGCGTGTAGTTGGCGCTGTTGTCGCTTCTCGGGCTCGACGTTGATCTTGACTCGTAGTCTGTTATAGTCATACAACTTGATGTCGTGGTTCAGCCCGGTGTAGTTCGGCTTGATGCAGCGCAGATTGTTCAGTCGCTCGGTGCAGTTTGCCGGCTCAGTGGCCCGATGGTCGACAACGTGTCACAACCGAGGCTGGAGATGCGTGGCTGTCGCAGGTCAACGAAGGCTCGAAGGGCTTGATGTAGAGACTGGTGCTGAAGTCTATCGATGCATATATGCTCATGCATGTGGTGCTAGCTGCACGGGAACGTCATGAACTCCTACATGTGCATGAGGCCTAACCTTGCATGGATCCTGAAGCTGGCCGCTCGCCGTGTTGCACCTCGGTCGTCTAGATCGAAGGCAGCTGAAGTCTCTTGCCCAAGTCCATGGATCGCATGCGTCTGCACCTGTTGATGAAGATCTGCACGTGTGTGTATCTGCCTCTGATCCGCGGCAGGCTCGCCACACCTGGTCCACGCGAGGGTTGCTGTTCGATCTGCTTCGCAGACGAGAAGGGCTCCACGCATAGCCGTCTCCGCGGCGCGTGGACATCATTGTTGGAGTAGATGCGACAAGGTGTCCCCTGTTGATGCCGAAGGAGCGCTGCTGCTGGACGGGCGTGTCGAGGTGTCGGCCGGGGATCCGCGTGCGAGAGCCTGCCCTCCTGTGATCGGGCCGGGCGTGATCTTGTCCGCTGTGGCTAGTTCGCCTCGTGGTCGTCTCATGCTGATGCAATCGTCAAGGATCGATCTGCACTGGTTTTCACCGGATAGAGGGTCGTCTCATGCTGATGGATTTGAGAAATTGGGAAATTGGAAACCTATATGATGTTGAAAATATGAGAAAAGTAATACGAGATTTAATTCGAATAAACAAAAGATAAATCATGAAAGCACTAGCAGAGATTAAACTAATCATGCGAACTAGTATAGTAGATGAACATATCACATCTACAACACATTCTAGAAATATGAATTCTACCACGATTTCAAACAAGAAGGAAAGAATCACATACGATGCAGCAGGAGCAACACCGCCGACATTGATGTTATCGCCCATGTCGTCGAGGATGAGGTTGCCGAGGTCGGGGAAGAAGTCGTCGTTGGCGTAGTCGTCGCTGCCAGCAGTCGCGCGAGTGCGCTCCCCAAAAACCTGATCGCCCCTCTCCCGTACAGGATCACGAGAGGCGGGGTTCCGGAGGCCTGTTGTCCCTTCTCGCAGTTCACGCCAGAAGGAGGGATGGAGAAGTCTTGCGTGGCGGCGCAATGCTCTGGAACAGTGGTGCGAAACCATACGATGCGGCCGCAGCTAGGTAGACGTCTGCCTTACTATATAATGCGGGCCGGGTAGGTCGTGGAGAGAACCCCACGTCCAAGTAATAGCCCCATGATCCAAAAGGATCGGAAATGGCTGAGTAATTAATGCGTCCATTAATTATTAACTAATGACTTATTAATTATTCTCGAGCAGCAAAAATATATAATACATGCATAGCTTTGTCCTCGGCCCGGCTCATTCCCGCAACCCGCGGCGCGTCGTGTCGCGTCGTGACGAGGCGTGGCGTGGCGAGGCGAGCGAGGAGAAGCAGTGCGCGTGTAGGTCTCCTCTTCTCATGCTCATACAAGTGATAAAAGAGCTCACCTTATAAAGAGGTGCAACTCTCTCTCAACTTATGGCGTGGAACTAAACTTTAGTCTCACTCACACCACTCACATGTGTGCATGAATGGGCCAAGAGAATTTTAGAATTTTAGTTGGGCTTTGGGCCAATAGCCCGCTAGCAAATTCAAACAATCCCCCACAAAGTCTCATTGTCACATATCATTGTTTAGTTCCAAATCATTGTTTATATACCAGTGCTCAGTGGAGACTGTTAATTTGAACTTCCACTTAGAGGTTTATACTAGACTAGGTCACAACTTGAATAGTGAACTGTGCCTTGAACTATAAGTTTTCTGCGAGACTAGTTTCACACAAATTCTTGACCGATACTGGGCTCCCGCAAGGCTTCCCCGCGGATGGAGCGTATACGTCATACTCCAGGGCCTTTCATGAATTTATTAGAGAGCACCCAATTCTCATAGACTGCGACGTTAACAATCAAATTCATATAGGTGTGTTCCTCAGGAGATGCTCTGTAGGACAACATCTCTGCTTACCCGAATAAGCCACTTGGAACACATTAAGATAAGTATCAACCTGCCATGTAGATCAGGAGAGTATTGCATCTTCACGGAGTGGGATAATTAACACAGGGATACTCTCCTCCCCGCTGACCAACATCTTGTCTCCCACTTCTACTTCACAGGATCTCCGATCACATAGAGTGGGCTACTGATACGTCTCCAACGTATCTATAATTTTTGATTGTTTCATGCTATTATATTATCTGTTTTGGATGTTTAATGGGCTTTAATATGCTCTTTATATTATTTTTGGGATTAACCTATTAACCGGAGGCCCGATGCTAGTTTCTGTTTTTTTTGCCTATTTTAGAGTTTTGCAGAAAAGGAATACCAAACGGAGTCCAAATGGAATGAAACATTCGAGATGATCTTTCTTGGACCGAAAGCAAACCAGGAGACTTGGAGTGGAAGTCTGGAACTCCGCGAGGCGACCACGAGGCAGGAAGGCGCGCCAAGGGGGGGGGGGGTAGGCGCGCCCCCACCCTCGTGGGCCCCACGTAGCTCCATCGACGTACTTTTTTCGCCTATATATACTCTTATACCCTAGATCGACCGCAGAGAGCCATGAAACCACTTTTCCACCGCCGCAACCTTCTGTACCCGTGAGATCCCATCTTGGGGCCTTTTCCGGCGATCTGCCAGCGGGGGAATCGATCACGGAGGGCTTCTACATCAACACCATAGCCTCTTCGATGAAGCATGAGTAGTTTACCACAGAACTTCACGTCCATAGTTATTAGCTAGATGGCTTCTTCTCTCTCTTTGATTCTCAATACAAAGTTCTCCTCGATGTTCTTGGAGATCTATTCGATGTAATATTCTTTTGCGATGTGTTTGCCGAGATCCAAACGAATTGTGGGTTTATGAACAAGATTATCTATGAATATTATTTGGTTCTTCTCTGAATTCTTATATGCATGATTTGATATCTTTGCAAGTCTCTTCAAATTATTGGTTTAGTTTGTCCTACTAGATTGATCTTTCTTGCAATGGGAGAAGTGCTTAGCTTTGGGTTCAATCTTGCAGTTTCCTTTCCTAGTGACAGTAGGGGCAGCTAGGCACGTATTGTATTGTTGCCATCGATTATAAAAAGATGGGTTTTATATCATATTGTTTGAGTTTATCCCTCTACTTCATGTCATCTTGCTTAAAGCCTTACTCCGTTCTTATGAACGTAATACTCTAGATGCATGTTGGATAGTGGTCGATGTGTGGAGTAATACTGGTAGATGCAGAATCGTTTCGATCTACTTGATACGGACGTGATGCCTATATTCATGATCATTGCCTTAGATATTCTCATAACTATGCGCGTTTCTATCAATTGCTCGGCAATAATTTGTTCACCCACCATAATACATGCTATGTTGAGAGAAGCCACTAGTGAAACCTATGCCCCCCGTGTCCCTTTCTTATTATATTGCATCTCTTTTATTTACATCGCATCTCGTTTACTATTTTGCAATCTTTACTTTGCAATCTATACATCAAAAATAACAAAAATATTTACTTTACTATCTTTATCAGATCTCACTTTTGCGAGTGAACGTGAATGGGTTGACAACCCTTTTATCGCGTTGGTTGCAAGGTTCTTGATTGTTTGTGCAGGTACTATATGACTTGTGCGTTGTCTCCTACTGGATTGATACCTTGGTTCTCAAAAACTGAGGAAAATACTTACACTACTTTGCTGCATCACCCTTTCCTCTTCAAGGGAAAACCAACACATGCTCAAGAGGTAGCGAGAAGGATTTTTGGCGCCGTTGCCGGGGAGATCTACGCCAAGTCAAGACATACCAAGTACCCATCATAAACTCTTCTCCCTCGCATTACATTATTTGCCATTCTCCTCTCGTTTTCCTCTCCCCCACTTCTAAAATGATTTTCGAAACCCTTTGCCTTTTCTTCGCCCTTGTTCTGTTCGTCCTTCCGTTTGCTCGTATTACCATGTGCCTTCTATTTGCTTGCATCCATGCTTGCTAAAAATCTATTGATATGGATCCTCATCCACTTGCTAATATTTTTAAAAGATCCAATTATGATGAACCAATTGCTAGTGAGTTGAGTGCACTAGATTATCTTTATGAGGTTTTGCTTGAAATTCATGAATCTAAAAACTTTGATGAAGTGTTGAAAGAAGAAAATTATAAAGTGATTCACGATAGCCCTTGAATGAAAAGTATGATTGCAATGATGTTATTATAAATTCTATTAATATCAATTGTGCTAATAATATGCACCCTAAGCTTGGGGATACTAATTTTGCTATGTCTGCTACTTTTTGCAATGATCATGATTGGGGTGATTCTTCTTATAATCTTAAAAGTTTATTTAAGCCCCATGATGAATATGAGATTGATAATAATGTTTGAAATATTGAAAGTGGGTTTGGAAGAGTGTCAACTTTAGATCCCACGTATTTGGAGAATGTTCAATCTTATGCAATTTTTGATAAAAGTGGGTTTGGAGAGGTCATGACTTTAGTTAATGTTAATCCCACTATTTTGGAAGAGTGTCAACTTCGCATGCATGTGGATCGTGTTGAGAATATATTATGTGATAGCTATTTTGTTGAATTTGCTTATGATCTTATATGTAATTATTATGAGAGAGGAAAATATGGTTGTAGAAATTTTCATGTTACTAAATTACCTCTCTTCATGTTGAGATTGCTATCGTCTCTTTCTTCTTCCTTGCACATGTTAGTTTTTGCTTGCCTTGATAATTTATTTTCTTATAAAATACCTATGCATAGGAAGTATGTTAGACTCAAGTGTGTTTGTCACATGTTTTATGATGCTCTCTTTGTGCTTAAATTCTTGTCTTTCATGTGAGCATCATTGAAATCTTTATGCCTAGCTAAGGGCGTTAAACGATAGCGCTTGTTGAGAGACAACCCAATTTTATTTTTGTTCTTTGCTTTTTGTTCCTGCTTAGTAATAAATAATTCATCTAGCCTCTGTTATGATTGTTTTTTATGTTTAATTAGTGTTTGTTCCAAGTAAAGCCTTTAGGATCTTCTTGGGTGATTGTTGTTTGATCTTGCTGATAAAAACAGAAAGTATGTGCTCACGAAAATAATTATCAATTTTTACCAGAGAGCGATGAAATACAAATTCCAAATGCAGTAGATCAATATACTTTTTATCCTGGTATTCCTAATTTTTCAGAATTTTTGGAGTTACAGAAGTATTCGAAAGTTACAGATTGCTACAGACTGTTCTGTTTTTGATAGATTTTATTTTTCGCGTGTTGTTTGCTTATTTTGATGAATCTATGGCTAGTATCTGGGGGTATGAGCCATAGAGAAGTTGGAATACAGTAGGTTTAACACCAATATAAATAAATAATGAGTTCATTATAGTACATTAAAGTGCTGGTTTATTTTCTTATACTAACGGATCTCATGAGATTTTCTCTTGAAGTTTTGTGTTGTGAAGTTTTCAAGTTTTTGGGTGAAGATTTGATGGATTTTGGAATAAGGAGTGGCAAGAGCCTAAGCTTGGGGATGCCCAAGGCACCCAAGGTAAAATTCAAGGACAACCAAAAGCCTAAGCTTGGGGATGCCCCGGAAGGCATCCCCTCTTTCGTCTTCGTCTATCACTAACTTCACTTGAGTCTATATTTTTATTCACCACATGATATGTGTTTTGCTTGGAGCATCTTGTATAATTTGATTCTTTGCTTTTTAGTTTACCACAATCATCCTTGATGTACACACCTTTTGGGAGAGATGCGCATGAATCAGAATTTATTAGAATACTCTATGTGCTTCACTTATATCTTTTGAGCTAGATAATTTTGCTCTAGTGCTTCACCTATATCTTTTTAGAGCACGGTGGTGGTTTTATTTTACAGAAATTATTGATCTCTCATGCTTCACTTATATTATTTTGAGAGTCTTTTAGAACATCATGGTAATTTGCTTTGGCTATAAAATTAGTCCTAATATGATGGGCATCCAAGATGGGTATAATAAAATCTTTCATATAAAGTGCGTTGAATACTATGAGCAGTTTGATTCCTTATGATTGTTTTGAGATATGAAGATGGTGATATTAGAGTCATGCTAGTCGAGTAGTTCTGAATTTGAGAGATACTTGTGTTAAATTTTGTGATTCCCGTAGCATGCATGTATGGTGAACCATTATGTGATGAAGTCGGAGCATGATTTATTTTTTTGATTGTCTTCTTTATGAGTGGCGGTCGGGGACGAGCGATGGTCTTTTCCTACCAATCTACCCCCCTAGGAGCATGCGCGTAGTACTTTGTTTCGATAACTAATAGATTTTTGCAATAAGTATGTGAGTTCTTTATGACTAATGTTGAGTCCATGGATTATACGCACTCTCACCCTTCCACCATTGCTAGCCTCTCTAGTACCTCACAACTTTCGCCGGTACCATAAACCGACCATTTACCTTCCTCAGAACAGCCACTATACCTACCTATTATGGCATTTCCATAGCCATTCCGAGATATATTGCCATGTAACTTTCCTCCGTTCCATTTATTATGACACGCTTCATCATTGTCATATTGCTTTGCATTATCATGTAGTTGACATCATATTTGTGGCAAAGCCACCTTCATAATTTTTTCATACATGTCACTCTTGATTCATTGCACATCCTGGTACACCGCCGGAGGCATTCACCTAGAGTCATATTTTGTTCTAAGTATCCAAGTTGTAATTCTTTAGTTGTAAGTAAATAAAAGTATGATGATCGTCATTATTAGAGCATTGTCCCATGTGTGGAAAGGATGATGGAGACTATGATTCCCCCATAATTCGGGATGAGACTCCGGACAAAAAAAAGAGGCCATAAAAAAAGAAATAGAAAGGCCCAAATAAAAAAAGAGAAAAATGGAGAAGGGGCAATGCTACTATCCTTTTTCCACACTTGTGCTTCAAAGTAGCACCATGATCTTCATGATAGAGAGTCCTATTTTTTCACTTTCATATACTAGTGGGAATTTTTCATTATACAACTTGGCTTGTATATTCCAGTGATGGGCTTCCTCAAAGTGCCCTAGGTCTTTGTGAGCAAGCGAGTTGGATGCACACCCACTTAGTTTCTTTTTGAGCTTTCATACACTTATAGCTCTAGTGCATCCGTTGCATGGAAATCCCTATTCAATCACATTGATATATATTGATGGGCATCTCCATAGCCCGTTGGTAAGCCTAGTTGATGTGAGACTATCTTCTCCTTTTTGTCTTATCCACAACCACCATTTTGTTCCATCTATAGTGCTATGTCCATGGCTCACGCTCATGTATTGCGTGCAGATTGAAAAAGTTTGAGAACATCAAAAGTATGAAACAATTGCTTGGCATGTCATCGGGGTTGTGCATGATTTAAATATTTTGTGTTATGAAGATAGAGCATAGCCAGACTATATGTTTTGTAGGCATAGCTTTCTTTGGACATGTTATTTTGAGAAGACATGATTACTTTGTTAGTATGCTTGGAGTATTATTATTTTTATGTCAATATTAAACTTTTATTTTGAATCTTTCGGATCTGAACATTCATGCCATAATAAAGAAAAATTACATTGATAATTATGTTAGGTAGCATTCCACATCAAAAATTATATTTTTATCATTTACCTACTCGAGGACTAGCAAGAATTAAGCTTGGGGATGCTTGATACATCTCCAACGTATCTATAATTTTTGATTGTTCCATGCTATTATATTATCTGTTCTGGATGTTTAATGGGCTTTAATATGCTCTTTTATATTATTTTTGGGACTAACCTATTAACCGGAGGCCGAGTGCCAGTTTCTATTTTTTTTGCCTATTTTAAAGTTTCATAGAAAAGGAATACCAAATGGAGTCCAAATGGAATGAAACCTTCGCGATGATCTTTCTCGGACCAAAAGCAAACCAGGAGACTTGGAGTGGAAGTCTGGAACTCCATGAGGCGGCCACGAGGCAGGAGGGCATGCCCAGGGGGGTAGGCGTGCCCCCCACCCTCATGGGCCCCACGTAGCTCCACCGATGTACTTCTTTCGCCTATATATACTCTTATACCCTAGATCGATCGCAGAGAGCCACGAAACCACATTTCCACCACCGCAACCTTCTATACCCATGAGATCCCATCTTGGGGCCTTTTCCGGCGATCTGCCGGAGGGGGAATCGATCACGGAGGGATTCTACATCAACACCATAGCCTCTTCGATGAAGCGTGAATAGTTTACCACAGACCTTTGGGTCCATAGTTATTAGCTAGATGGCTTCTTCTCTCTCTTTGATTCTCAATACAAAGTTCTCCTCGATGTTCTTGGAGATCTATTCGATGTAATATTCTTTTGCGATGTGTTTGCCGAGATCCAAACGAATTGTGAGTTTATGAACAAGATTATCTATGAATATTATTTGGTTCTTCTCTGAATTCTTATATGCATGATTTGATATCTTTGCAAGTCTCTTCAAATTATTGGTTTAATTTGTCCTACTAGATTGATCTTTCTTGCAATGGGAGAAGTGCTTAGCTTTGGGTTCAATCTTGTGGTGTCCTTTTCTCAGTGACAGTAGGGGCAGCTAGGCACGTATTGTATTGTTTCCATCGAGGATAAAAAGATGGGTTTTTATCATATTGCATGAATTTATCCCTCTACATCATGTCATCTTGCTTAAGGCGTTACTCTGTTCTTATGAACTTAATACTCTAGATGCATGGTGGATAGCGGTCGATGTGTGGAGTAATATTAGTAGATGCAGAATCGTTTCGATCTACTTGACACGAACGTTATGCCTATATTCATGATCATTGCCTTAGATATTCTCATAACTATGCGCTTTTCTATCAATTGCTCGACAGTAATTTGTTCACCCACCGTAATACATGCTATCTTGAGAGAAGCCACTAGTGAAACCTATGGCCCCCGGGTCTCTTTCTTATTATATTGCATCTCTTTTATTTACATCGCATATCATTTACTATTTTGCAATCTTTACTTTCCAATCTATACAACAAAAATACCAAAAATATTTACTTTACTATCTTTATCAGATCTCACTTTTGCGAGTGACTGTGAAGGGGTTGACAACCCCTTTAACGTGTTGGTTGCAAGGTTCTTGATTGTTTGTGCAGGTACTAGGTTAGTTGTGCGTAGTCTCCTACTGGATTGATACCTTGGTTCTCAAAAACTGCGGGAAATACTTACGCTACTTTGCTGCATCACCCTTTCCTCTTCAAGGGAAAACCAACTCATGCGGTGGGTCTCAAACCCATCTCCATTGATGCATTATCTATCACATTCCATGGTAAACCCTTTGTGAAGGGATCTGCCAAGTTTTTCGACGTTTGGATATAATCCGACGTAATAACTCCGGAGTTCCTCAAATTTCTGACAGATTTTAGTCTCCTCTTCACATGCCTTGAGGACTTCATATTATCCTTAGAACTGTTTATCTTGACAATCATAGTTCATCAGGATAGGGGGTATTGGTTTTTCAACCATAGGTAAGTCCATCAAGAGTTCACGAAGCCACTCTGCTTCAACAGTGGTAGTGTCTAATGCTGTGAGTTCTGCTTCCATAGTTGACCTCGTTAAGATGGTCTGCTTGCAAGACTTCCAGGAAACAGCGCCACCACCAAGTGTAAAAACATAGTGGCCTTAATCTCATCAGCATTAGATATCCAGTTTGAGTCACTATAACCCTCCAGTACCCTTGTATACCTGGTGTAGTGAATCCCATAGCTCACAGTGCCTTTCAAGTAGCGCATAACTCTCTCAAGCACACGCCAATGATCATCTCCCGGTTTTGACACAAACCGACTTAGCTTTCTCACAGCAAAAGAGATGTCAGGCCTCGTGGCACTCGCCAAATACATAAGTGAGCCAATAATCTGAGAATACCTTAGTCGATCTCTAGCAATCCATCGATTCTTTCAAAGCAACACACTAGCATCATATGGAGTTGGAGAAGGTGTGCAGTCGCTATCGGTGTCAAAACCGGCGGATCTCGGGTAGGGGTCCCAAACTGTGCGTCTAAGGCAGATGGTAACATGAGGCAGGGGACACGATGTTTACCCAGGTTCGGGCCCTCTTGGTGGAGGTAATACCCTATGTCCTGCTTGATTGATCTTGATGATATGAGTATTACAAGAGTTGATCCACCACGAGATCGTAGAGGCTAAACCCTAGAAGCTAGCCTATGGTATGATTGTTGTTGTCCTAGGGACTAAACCCTCCGGTTTATATAGACACCGAAGGGGGCTAGGGTTACACAGAGTCGGTTACAAGGGAGGGGATCTGCATATCCGTATTGCCAAGCTTGCCTTCCATGCCTAGGAAAGTCCCATCCGGACACGGGACGAAGTCTTCAACCTTGTATCTTCATAGTCCAACAGTCCGGCCAAAGGATATAGTCCGGCTGTCCGGAGACCCCCTAATCCAGGACTCCCTCAGTCGGTATACCCAAAACGAGTCAAGATCTTTTCCACATAGTGAGACTTAAGCAGTGTGATCCAACCATTCTCATCTCTTAACAGCTTGATGTTTAAGATAACATCAGCTACACCTAAATCCTTCATCTCAAAAGAGCGAGATAAGAAATCCTTAACCTCCTTGATTAGGTCAAGTTTGGTTCCAAAGATCAGTATGTCATCGACATATAGACAAAGAATAACTCCTTCGCCCCCACCATGGTGATAGTACACACACTTGTCACCATCATTTACCACAAAGCCGGCAACAGTTAATGTTCTTTCAAACTTCTCATGCCACTCCTTAGGAGCTTGTTTAAGACCATATAAAGACTTTAATAACTTGCACACTCTTTCGAACGTCTTCACGATCCAACTAATCCAAGTACCGAACGTATGGCACCTCCGTGTTCTACACACGTTCAGCACGATGACGTCCCTTGAGCTCTTGATCCAGTTGAGGATGAGGGAGAGTTCAGTCAGCACAGTGATGATGAAGTTACCAGCGCAGGGCTTCACCTAAGCACTACGACGATATGACCGAGGTGGTAAATAGTGGAGGGGGCACCGCACAAGGCTAAGAGATGTCTATTGTGCCTTTGGGGTGCCCCCCGCCTCCGTATATAAAGGGGGAGGAGGAGGTGGCCGGCCTAAGGGGTGCTCCATAAGGGGGGAGTCCTACTTGGACTCCTAGTCCAAGTAGGATTCGCCCCCTCTCCTTCCTTCCACCAGAGAGGGAAAATGGGAAGGGAGAGAGAGGGAGAAGGAAAGAGGGGGGGGGGGGGGCGGTCCCCTCCCCTAGTCCAATTTGGTTCGGGCTAGGGGGGCGCCCCTCTCACATGGCCTTCCTCCTCTCCTCCAATAAGGCCCAATAGGCCCAATACTTCTCTCGGGGGGTTCCGGTAACCTCCCGGTACTCCGGAAAAATGCCCGAACCACTCGGAACCATTCCGATGTCCAAATGCAACCGTCCAATATATGAATATTTACCTCTCGACCATTTCGAGACTCCTTGTCATGTCTGTGATCTCATCCGGAACTCCGAACATAATTCGGTCATCAAATCACATAACTCATAATACAAATCGTCATCGAACATTAAGCGTGCGGACCCTACGGGTTCGAGACCTATGTATACATGACCGAGACACATCTCCGGTCAATAACCAATAGCGGAGCCTGGATGCTCATATTGGCTCCTACATATTCTACGAAGATCTTTATCGGTCAAACCGCATAACAACATACGTCATTCCCTTTGTCATCGGTATGTTACTTGCCCGAGACTCGATCGTGTGTATCATCATACCTAGTTCAATCTTGTTACCGGCAAGTCTCTTTACTCATTCCGTAATGCATCATCCCGCAACTAACTCATTAGTCACATTGCTTGCAAGGCTTATAGTGATGTGCATTTCCGAGAGGGCGTAGAGATACCTCTCCGATACACAGAGTGACAAATCCTAATCTTGATCTATGCCAACTCAACAAACACCATCGGAGACACATGTAGAGCATCTTTATAACCACCCAGTTACATTGTGACGTTTGATAGCACACAAGGAGTTCCTCCGGTATTCGGGAGTTGCATAATCTCATAGTCAAAGGAACATGTATAAGTCATGAAGAAAGCAATAGCAATAAAACTAAACGATTATAATGCTAAGCTAAAGGATGTGTCCTGTCCGTCACATCATTCTCTAATGATGTGATCCCGTTCATCAAACGACAACACATGTCTATGGTCAAGAAACTTAACCATCTTTGATTAACGAACTAGTCAATTAGAGGCATACTAGGGACACTCTGTTTGTCTATGTATTCACACATGTATTAAGTTTCCAGTTAATACAATTCTAGGATGAATAATAAAAATTTATCATGATATAAGGAAATATAAATAACAAGTTTATTATTGCCTCTAGGGCATATTTGCTTCAGTCTCCCACTTGCACTAGAGTCAATGATCTAGTTCACATCGTCATGTGATTTATCACCAATAGTTCACATCTTTATGTGATTAGTTCACATCTCCATGTGACTAATGCCCAAAAGGTTTACTAGAGTCAATAATCTAGTTCACGTCGCTATGTGATTAACACCCTTAGAGTGATCATGTTTTGCTCGTGAGAGAAGTTTAGTCAACGGGTCTGCCACATTTAGAGCCATATGTATTTTGCAAATTTTTCTATGTCTACAATGCTCTGCACGGAGCTACTCTAGCTTATCGCTCCCACTTTCAATATGTATCCATATTGAGACTTAGAGTCATCCGGATTAGTGTCAAAGCTTGCATCGACTTAACCCTTTACGATGTACTTTTTGTCCCCTCCATAATCGAGAAAACATGTCCTTATTCCACTAAGGATAATTTTGGCCGCTGTCCAGTGATCCACTCCTGGATCACTAATGTACCCTCTTGTCAAACTCATGGTGAGGTACACAATATAGAACCTATTAATGAGGCATAGGGAATGACTTTTCATTCTCTTTCTATTTTCTGCCGTGGTCGGGTTTTGAGTCTTTACTCAACTTCACACCTTACAACTCAGGCAAGAACTCCTTCTTTGACTGATCCATTTTCTACTCCTCCAAAATCTTATCAAGGTATGTACTCATCGAAAGTCTTATCAAGCATCTTGATCTATCTTTATAGATCTAGATGCCCAATATGTAAGTAGCTTCACAGAGGTCTTTCATTGAAAAATTCTTATTCAAGTATCATTTTATGCTATCCAGAAATTATGTATTATTTCCAATCAACAATATGTCATCCACATATAATATTAGAAATGCTATAGAGCTCCCACTCACATTCTTGTAAATACAGGCTTCTCCAAAAGTCTGTATAAAACCATATGCTTTTATCACACTATCAAAGCGTACATTCCAACTCCGAGATGCTTGCACCAGTCCATAAATGGATCACTAGAGCTTAAACACTTTGTTAGCACCTTTCGGATTGACAAAACCTTCTGGTTGCATCATATACAACCCTTCTTTAAGATATCCATTAAGGAATGCAATTTCGACATCCATTTGCCAAATTTCATAAAATGCGGCAATTGCTAACATGATTCGAATAGACTTTAAGCATAGATACGACTGAGAAACTCTCATCGTAGTTAACACCTTGAACTTGTCAAAAACCTTTTTGTGACAATTCGAGCTTTTTAGATAGTGACACTACTATCAGCTTCCGTCTTCCTCTTGAAGATCCATTTAATCTCAATGGCTCTTCGATCATCGGGCAAGTCAATCAAAGTCCATACTTTGTTCTCATACATGGATCCCATCTCAGATTTCATGGCCTCAAGCCATTTCGCGGAATCTGGGCTTGTTATCGCTTCCTCATAGTTCGTAGGTTCATCACGGTCTAGTAACATGACTTCCAGAAAGGATTACCGTACAACTATGGTGTGGACCATACTCTGGTTGACCTATGAGGTTCGATAGTAACTTGATCTGAAGTTTCATGATCATCATCATTAGCTTCCTCACTAATTGGTGTAGGAATCACTGGAACTGATTTCTGTGATGAACTACTTTCCAATTCGGGAGAAGGTACAACTACCTCATCAAGTTCTACTTTCCTCCCACTCACTTCTTTCGAGAGAAACTCCTTCTCTAGAAAAGATCCATTCTTAGCAACAAAGATCTTGCCTTCGAATCTGTGATAGAAGGTGTACCCAACAGTTTCTTTTGGGTATCTTATGAAGACACACTTCTCCGATTTAGGTTCGAGCTTATCAGGCTGAAGCTTTTTCACATAAGCATCGCAACCTCAAACTTTAAGTAACGACAGCTTAGGTTTCTTGCCAAACCATAGTTCATACGGTGTCGTCTCAACGGATTTAGATGGTGCCCTATTTAACGTGAATGCAGCTGTCTCTAATGCATAACCCCAAAACGATAGTGGTAAATCGGTAAGAGACATCATAGATCACACCATATCTAATAAAGTACGGTTATGACGTTCGGACATACCATTACACTGTGGTGTTCCAGGTGGCATGAGTTGTGAAACTATTCCACATTGTTTTTAAATGAAGGCCAAACTCGTAACTCAAATATTTGCCTCCGCGACTAGATCGTAGAAACTTTTATTTTCTTGTTATGATGATTCTCAACTTCATTCCTAATTTCTTTGAACTTTTCAAATGTTTCAGACTTGTGTTTCATTAAGTAGATATACCCATATCTACTTAAATCATCTGTGAAGGTCAGAAAATAACGATACCCGCCGTGAGCCTCAACACTCATCGGACCGCATACATCAGTATGTATTATTTCCAATAAGTCAGTGGCTCATTCCATTGTTCCGGAGAACGAAGTCTTAGTCATCTTGCCCATGAGGCATGGTTCGCAAGCATCAAGTGATTCCAAAAGCCCATCATCATGGAGTTTCTTCATGCGCTTTACACCAATATGACATAAACGACAGTGCCACAAATAAGTTGCACTATCATTATTAACTTTGCATCTTTTGGCATCAATATTATGTGTATCACTATGATCGAGATTCAGTAAACCATTTACATTGGATGTAAGACCATAGAAGGTTTTATTCATGTAAACAGAACAACAATTATTCTCTAACCTAAATGAATAACCGTATCGCAACAAACATGATCCAATCATATTTATGCTTGATGCAAACACCAAATAACATTTATTTTGTTGCAATGCTAATCCCAAAGGTAGAGGGAGTATGTGCTACCTCTTGAGCACTGCGTTGGATTTCCTTGAAGAGGAAAGGATGATGCAGCAAAGTAGCATAAGTATTTCCCTCAGTTTTTGAGAACCAAGGTATCAATCCAGTAGGAGGCTACACGCGAGTCCCTCGTACCCGCACAAAGCAAATAACTCCTCACAACCAACGCGATAAGGGGTTGTCAATCCCTTCACGGTCACTTACGAGAGTGAGATCTGATAGATATGATAGGATAATATTTTTGTATTTTTGTGATAAAGATGCAAAGTAAAATAAAAGCAAAGTAAAAATAACTAAGTATTGGAAGATTAATATGATGAAGATAGACCCAGGGGCCATAGGTTTCACTAGTGGCTTCTCTCAAGAGCATAAGTATTTTACGGTGGGTGAACGAATTACTGTTGAGCAATTGATAGAATTGAGCATAGTTATGAGAATATCTAGGTATGATCATGTATATAGGCATCACGTCCGAGACAATTAGACCGACTCCTGCCTGCATCTACTACTATTACTCCACTCATCGACCGCTATCCAGCAGGATGCATCTAGAGTATCAAGTTCATGAAAATAGAGTAACGCCTTAAGCAAGATGACATGATGTAGAGGGATAAATTCATGCAATATGATAAAAACCCATCTTGTTATCCTCGATGGCAATAATACAATACATGCCTTGCTGCCCCTACTGTCACTGGGAAAGGACACCGCAAGATTGAACCCAAAGCTAAGCACTTCTCCCATTGCAAGAAAGCTCAATCTAGTAGGCCAAACCAAACTGATAATTCGAAGAGACTTGCAAAGATAACCAATCGTACATAAAAGAATTCAGAGAAGATTCAAATATTGTTCATAGATAATCTTGATCATAAACCCACAATTCATCGGTCTCAACAAACACACCGCAAAAAGAAGATTACATCGAATAGATCTCCACAAGAGAGGGGGAGAACATTGTATTGAGATACAAAAAGAGAGAAGAAGCCATCTAGCTAATAACTATGGACCCGAAGGTCTGAGGTAAACAACTCACACTTCATCGGAGAGGCTATGGTGTTGATGTAGAAGCCCTCCGTGATGGATGCCCCCTCCGGCGGAGCTCCGGAACAGGCCCCAAGATGCGATCTCGTGGATACAGAAAGTTACGGCGGTGGAATTAGGGTTTTGGCTCTGTTTCTAATCGTTTGGGGGTACGTAGGTATATATAGGAGGAAGGAGTACATCGGTGGAGTAACAGGGGGCCCACGAGGGTGGAGGGCGCGCCTTGGGGGGTAGGCGCGCCCCTACCTCGTGGCTTCCTCCTTTATTTCTTGACGTAGGGTCCAAGTCTCCTGGATCATATTTGGTGAGAAAATCACGTTCCCGAAGGTTTCATTCCGTTTGGACTCCGTTTGATATTCCTTTTCTGCAAAACTCTGAAATAGGCAAAAAAAACAACAATTCTGGGCTGGGCCTCCGGTTAATAGGTTAGTCCCAAAAATAATATAGAGGTGGATAATAAAGCCCAACAATGTCCAAAACAGTAGATAATATAACATGGAGCAATCAAAAATTATAGATACGTTGGAGACGTATCAAGCATCCCCGAGCTTAATTCCTGCTCGTCCTCGAGTAGGTAAATGATAAAAAGATAATTTTGATGCGGAGTGCTACTTGGCATAATTTTAGTGTAATTCTTCTTAATTGTGGTATGAATATTTAGATCCGAAAGATTCAAGATAAAAGTTCATATTGACATAAAAATAATAATACTTCAAGCATACTAACTAAGCAATTATGTCTTCTCAAAATAACATGGCCAAAGAAAGTTCATCCCTACGAAATCATATAGTTTAGTCATGCTCCATTTTCATCACACAAGAATGCTCTCATCATGCACAACCCCGATGACAAGCCAAGCAATTGTTTCATACTTTAGCAATCTCAAACCTATAAACTTTCATGCAAAATATGAGCGCGAGCCATGGACATAGCACTATGGGTGGAATAGAATATGATGATGGGGGTTATGTGGAGAAGAGAAAAAAGGAGAAATTCTCACATCAACGAGGCTAATCAATGGGCTATGGAGATGCCCATCGATTGATGTTAATGCAAGCAGTAGGGATTGCCATGCAACAGATGCACTAGAGCTATAAATGTATGAAATCTCAACAAAAGAAACTAAGTGGGTGTGCATCCAACTTGCTTGCTCACAAATACCTAGGGCACTTGAGGAGGCCCATTGTTGGAATATACAAGCCAAGTTCTATAATAAAAAAATTCCCACTAGTATATGTAAGTGACAAAACAAAAGACTATCTATCATGAATATTATGGTGCTACTTTGAAGCACAAGTGTGGCAAAGGATAGTAGCATTGTCCCTTCTCTCTTTTTCTCTCTTTTTTTATTCCTCACTTGGGACAATGCTCTACAAAATTATGATCATCACACTTCTATTTATTTATAACTCAATGATTACAACTCGATGCTAGAACAAAAGATGACTCTATATGAATGCCTCCGCCGGTGTACCGGGATATGCAATGAAAAAAGAGTGACATGTATGAAAGAATTATGAATGGTGGCTTTGCCACAAATACTATGTCAACTACATGATCATGCTAAGCAATATGGCAATGATGAATGTGTCATGATAAATGGAATGGTGGAAAGTTGCATGGCAATATATCTCGGAATGGCTATGGAAATGCCATAATAGGTAGGTATGGTGGCTGTTTTGAGGAAGATATAAGGAGGTTTATGTGTGAAAGAGCGTATCATATCACGGGGTTTGGATGCACCGGCGAAGTTTGCACCAACTCTCAATGTGAGACAGGGCAATGCATGGTACCGAAGAGGCTAGCAATGATGGAAGGGTGAGAGTGCGTATAATCCATGGACTCAACATTAGTCATAAAGAACTCACATACTTATTGCAAAAATCTACAAGTCATCAAAAACCAAGCACTACGCGCATGCTCCTAGGGGGATAGATTGGTAGGAAAAGACCATCGCTCGTCCCCGACCGCCACTCATAAGGAGGACAATCAAAGAACACATCATGTTTCAAATTTGTTACATAACGTTTACCATACGTGCATGCTACGGGACTTGCAAACTTCAACACAAGCATTTCTCAAATTCACAACTACTCAACTATCACGACTTTGATATTATTACCTCCATATCTCAAAACAATCATCAAGCATCAAACTTCTCTTAGTATTCAAAACACTCATAAGAAAAAAAATTACTAATCTTGAATACCTAGCATATTAGGATTATTTAAGAAAATTACCATGCTATTTAAGAATATCAAAATAATCTAAGTGAAGCATGAGAGATCAATAGTTTCTATAAAACAAATCCACCACTGTGCTCTAAAAGATATAAGTGAAGTACTAGAGCAAAACTATATAGCTCAAATGATATAAGTGAAGCAGATAGAGTATTCTAACAAATTCCAAATCACGTATGGCTCTCTCAAAAGGTGTGTACAGAAAGGATGATTCTGGTAAACTAAAAAGCAAAGACTAAAATCATACAAGACACTCCAAGTAAGACACATATCACGTGGTGAATAAAAATATAGCTCCAAGTAAAGTTACCGATAGAAGTAGACGAAAGAGGGGGTGCCTTCCGGGGCATCCCCATGCTTTGGCTTTTAGGTGTCCTTAGATTATCTTGGGGGTTCCATGGGCATCCCCAAGCTTAGGCTCTTGCCACTCCTTGTTCCATAATCCATCAAATCTTTACCCAAAACTTGAAAACTTCACAACACAAAACTTAAAGTAGAAAAATCTCGTGAGCTCCGTTAGCGAAAAAAAAATACCACTTCAAGCTACTGTAATGAATTCACTATTTATTTATATTGGTGTTAAAGCTACTGTATTCCAACTTCTCTATGGTTTATAAACTATTTTACTATCCATAGATTCATCAAAATAAGCAAACAACACACGAAAAACAGAATCTGTCAAAAAACAGAACAGTATGTAGTAATCTGTAACTAGCTCAAGATCTGGAACCCCAAAAATTCTAAAATAAATTTCTGGATGTGAGGAATTTATCTATTAATCATCTGCAAAAATAATTAACTAAATAGAACTTTCCAAAAAAATGGCAGCAGTTCTCGTGAGCGCTAAAGTTTCTGTTTTTTACAGCAAGATATCAAGACTTTCCCCAAGTCTTCCCAACGGTTCTACTTGGCACAAACACTAATTAAACAGAAAAAACACAACCAAAACAGAGGCTAGGTAAATTATTTATTACTGAACAGGAGCAAAAATCAAGGAATAAAAATAAAATTGGGTTGCCTCCCAACAAGCGCTGTCGTTTAACGCCCCTAGCTAGGCATAAAAGCAAGGATAGATCTAGGTATTGCCATCTTTGGTTTTAGGGAAAAAGAGAGCAAAATTTTTATCTATGGAATTAATCTTTCTATTTTGACAAAGTACATGTCCATTAATGTTAGAAGAAAGATTAAGAATGTTGCGGAAATTGGCATCTAGGCTAGCTTTTATCCCTTTGATAGATTCATTTTGGTAAGAGACCAAAAGAGATGTAGATTCAACTTTCTCATTCATGGGGAGCCCAAATATGGTTTTCATCTTCTCATAAGTGTCTACAGCATCTCCTTCAAGAAAGCCTTCTTCAAATATGGAATCTAAGACATGCTTAAAAGAAGAAGGAAGGGCAATATAAAAGCTTTTTTTAAGTAAATTTCAATTTGGTATTGAGGCACATAGCTAGCCTTGCTCCTTAATAGTCTATACCAAGCATCTTTCAAAGATTCATCAAGTAAATAATGAAAAATTCCGGAATCATCTTCATCAAAATTATTAAGGTTCGCATTGATAACTCCGGCAAGTTTTTCCATAGCATTCCGATTTATGAGTTTAGATAAGATAGCAGGGTTGTCTAAAGCACTAGAACTTGGGAGCGAACCGCCAATTCTTTTTGGTTCCGACATGACGAGGGAAAAGAGAGCGAAAAGAGGCAAATAGAGAAAGAGAGGGAGGATAGATAGAGAGGGCGAATAAAATGGCAAGGGTGAAGTGGGGGAGAGGAAAACGAGAGGCAAATGGAAAATAATTTAATGCGGGAGATAAGGGTTGTGATGGGTACTTGGTATATTGACTTTTGCGTAGACTCCTTGGCAACGGCGCCAGAAATGGCTCGTTGTCGGGAGTCAAATCTTGACTTGCCCGAACCTCCCCGGCAACGGTGTCAGAAATTCTTCTTGCTACCTCTTGAGCACTGCGTTGATTTCCTTGAAGAGGAAAGGATGATGCAGCAAAGTAGCGTAAGTATTTCCCTCAGTTTTTGAGAACCAAGGTATCAATCCAGTAGGAGGCTACACGCGAGTCCCTCGTACCTGCACAAAGCAAATAACTCCTCGCAACCAACGCGATAAGGGGTTGTCAATCCCTTCTCGGCCACTTACGAGAGTGAGATCTGATAGATATGATAGGATAATATTTTTGGTATTTTTGTGATAAAGATGCAAAGTAAAATAAAAGCAAAGTAAAAATAACTAAGTATTGGAAGATTAATATGATGAAGATAGACCCAGGGGCCATAGGTTTCACTAGTGGCTTCTCTCAAGAGCATAAGTATTTTACGGTGGGTGAACGAATTACTATTGAGCAATTGACAGAATTGAGCATAGTTATGAGAATATCTAGGTATGATCATGTATATAGGCATCACGTCCGAGACAAGTAGACCGACACCTGCCTGCATCTACTACTATTACTCCACTCATCGACCGCTATCCAACATGCATCTAAAGTATTAAGTTCATGAAAACAGAGTAACGCCTTAAGCAAGATGACATGATGTAGAGGGATAAATTCATGCAATATGATAAAAAAACCATCTTGTTATCCTCGATGGCAACAATACAATACGTGCCTTGCTGCCCCTACTATCACTGGGAAAGGACACCGCAAGATTGAACCCAAAGCTAAGCACTTCTCCCATTGCAAGAAAGATCAATCTAGTAGGCCAAACCAAACTGATAATTCGAAGAGACTTGCAAAGATAACCAATCATACATAAAAGAATTCAGAGAAGATTCAAATATTATTCATAGATAATCTTAATCATAAACCCACAATTCATCGGTCTCAACAAACACACCGCAAAAAGGAGATCACATCGAATAGATCTCCACAAGAGAGGGGGAGAACATTGTATCGAGATCCAAAAAGAGAGAAGAAGCCATGTAGCTAATAACTATGGACCCAAAGGTCTGAGGTAAACTACTCACACTTCATCGGAGGGGCTATGGTGTTGATGTAGAAGCCCTCCGTGATGGATGCCCCCTCCGGCGGAGCTCCGGAATAGGCCCCAAGATGGGATCTCATGGATACAGAAAGTTACGGTGGTGGAATTAGGGTTTTGGCTCCGTTTCTGATCGTTTGGGGGTACGTAGGTATATATAGGAGGAAGGAGTACATCGGTGGAGCAACAGGGGCCCACGAGGGTGGAGGGCGTGCTTGGGGGGGGGGGGGGTAGGCGCGCCCCCTACCTCATGGCTTCCTCCTTTATTTCTTGACGTAGAGTTCAAGTCTCCTGGATCATATTGGGTGCGAAAATCACGTTCCCGAAGGTTTCATTCTGTTTGGACTCCATTTGATATTCCTTTTCTGCGAAACTCTGAAATAGGCAAAAAAATAGCAATTCTGGGCTGGGCCTCTGGTTAATAGGTTAATCCCAAAAATAATATAAAAGTGGATAATAAAGCCCAATAATGTCCAAAAAAGTATATAATATAGCATGGAGCAATAAAAAATTATAGATACGTTGGAGACGTATTAGTATGCAATGGTGATCTTATCAACCCTGAAATCATTTCCCACACACATCGTCACCTCGCCGTCAACTAGTCTTTGTTTATTTTATAACTCCTGTTTCGAGTTACTAATCATATATAGCAACTGAACCGGTATCGAATACCCAGGGGCTAGTATGAACACTAGTAAAGTACACATCAATAACATGTATATCATATATACTTTTGTTCACTTTTCCATCTTTCTTATCCGCCAATTATTTGGGGTAGTTCCCCTTCCAGTGACCATTTCCTTTGCAGTAGAAGCACTCAGTTTCAGGCTTGGGTCTAGCTTTGGGCTTCTTCATGGGAGTGGAAACTTGCTTGCCATTCTTCTTGAAGTTTCCTTTCTTTCCCTTGCTCTTTTACTTGAAACTAGTGGTCCTGTCAACCATCAACACTTGATTCTTTTCTTGATTTCTACCTTCGCTGATTTCAGCATCGCGAAGAGCTCGGGAATCAATTTACGTCATCCCTTGCATTTTATAGTTCATCACGAAGTTCCAGTAACTTGGTGATAGTGACTAGAGAACTCTGTCAATCACTATCTTATCTGGAAGATTAACTCCCACTTGATTCAAGCGATTGTAGTACCCAGACATTCTGAGCACATGCTCACTGGTTGAGCTATTCTCCTCCATCTTGTAGGAAAAATACTTGTCAGAGGTATCATACCTCTCGACTCGGGCACGAGTCTGAAATACCAATTTCAGCTCTTGGAACATCTTATATGCTTCGTGGAGTTCAATTTTTTTTGAAGTCCTAGTTTTAAGCCGTAAATCATGGGGCACTAAACTATCAAGTAGTCATCATACCGAGCTTGCCAAACATTCATAACGTCTGCATCTGCTCCTGCAATAGGTCCGTCACCTAGCGGTGGATCAAGGACATAATTCTTCTGTGCAGCAATGAAGATAATCCTCAGATCACGGACCCAGTCCGCATCATTGCTACTATCATCTTTCAACTTATTTTTCTCTAGGAACATATCAAAAAAACGGGGACCTACATCGCAAGCTATTGATATACAACATAGGTATGCAAATACTATTAGGACTAAGTTCATGATAAATTAAAGTTCAATTAATCATATTACTCAAGAACTCCCACTTAGATAGACAGCCCTCTAGTCATCTAAATGATCACGTGATCCATATCAACTAAACCATGTTCGATCATCAGGCGAGATGGAGTAGTTTTCAATGGTGAACATCACTATGTTGATCATATCTACTATATGATTCACGTTCAACCTTTCGGTCTCAGTGTTCTGAGGCCATATCTGCATATGCTAGGCTCGTCAAGTTTAACCCGAGTATTCTACATGTGCAAAATTGGCTTGCACCCATTGTATGTGAATGTAGAGCTTATCACACCCGATCATCACGTGGTGTCTCGGCACGACGAACTGTAGCAACCGTGCATACTCAGGGAGAACACTTATACATTGAAATTCAGGGAGGGATCATCTTATAATGCTACCGCCGTACTAAGTAAAATAAGATGCATAGAGGATAAACATCACATGCAATCAAAATATGTGACAAGATATGGCCATCATCATCTTGTGCCTTTGATCTCCATCTCCAAAGCACCGTCATGATCTCAATCGTCACTAGCTTGACACCTTGATCTCCATCGTAGCGTCGTTGTCATCTCGCCAACTATTGCTTCCACGACTATCGCTACCACTTAGTGATAAAGTAAAGCAATTACATGGCGACTGCATTTCATACAATAATAAAACAACCATAAGGCTCCTGCCAGTTGCCGATATCTTTTACAAAACATGATCATCTCATACAACAATTTATATCTCATCACGTTTTGACCATATCACATCACAACATGCCATGCAAAAACAAGTTAGACGTCCTCTACTTTGTTGTTGCAAGTTTTACGTGGCTGCTACGGGCTTCTAGCAAGAGCCGTTCTTACCTACGCACCAAAACCACAATGTGCACTGTTTTAACCTTCAACAAAGACCGGCTGTAGTCAAACTTGATTCAACTAAAGTTGGAGAAACAGACACCCGCTAGCCACCTATGTGCAAAGCATGTCGGTAGAACCAGTCTCATGAACGCGGTCATGTAATGTCGGTCCGGGCCACTTCATCCAACAATACTGCCGAATCAAAGTAAGACATTGGTGGTAAGCAGTATGACTATTATCACCCACAACTCTTTGTGTTCTACTCGTGCATATAACATCTACGCATAGACCTAGCTCAGATGCCGCTGTTGGGGAACGTAGTAATTCCAAAAATTTCCTACTATCACGCAAGATCTAACTAGGACATGCATAGCAATGAGAGGGGAGGGTGTGTCTACGTACCCTCGTAGACCGAAAGCGGAAGCGTTTAGTAACATGGTTGATGTAGTCGAACGTCTTCACGATATAACCGACCCAAGTACTGAACGTACGACACCTCCGTGTTCTGCACACGTTTAGCATGATGACGTCCCTCGAGCTCTTGATCCAGTTGAGAACGAGGGATAGTTCCATCATCACGATGGCATGGCGACGGTGATGATGAAGTTACCGGCGCAGGGCATCACCCAAGCACTACGACGATATGACCAAGGTGGTAAACTGTGGAGGGGGGCACCACACACGGCTAAGATATGTCTGTTGTATTGACACTGCTAAGCTCATGCATGTAGGCTAGTTTGTTTTCTGTTAGAATAAGCATGCATGGCAGTCGGATGTGATGCACCCATGCAGCTAGCTTGTGGGACGGTGCTACATGCACAAACCCATTTTGTTTTTCCTTCTTTGTAAACTCCCGGACGTGGTCTACGCTGTGTGAGGCAATCGCGGGATGGCGCGGTAGCTGCGGATCATGGCGAAGCGTCTGGGAGAAGTAGTTAGCTTTTGAGGCTTGTACTGAGATAAGGAAACTAATGAGAAAACTGAAAATGCTGCGACAGTTTTGGTAGCACAAAATCTCTCTCATTCGTCTACCTCCGTCTCTCTTGCTCCACCTCATCTGATCACTCTCGCTAAGTCCGGCAACGACAATTGGCATCAGAGCCGTGGTTTTCGATCCACTCTTCGGTGGCTGGCGGTGTCCGATCCGTGGCGTACCATGTCGGATAGCGAGGAGGAGAAGAAGAACAAGAGCGGCACGAAGTCGTCGCTGAAGACGCCTTCATCCAAGGCGCCGCTCGTGCGCCTCACCGGCAGCGGCAGCGGCGAATACCGCGTAGTGGAGCGTGTGGTGCGAGAGGAGTCAGGGGCGTCCATGATGCTCACGCGCATGAACTACCAGGAGTGGGTACTTGTGATGCAAGTCAAGTTGCAGGCCGCCCGCGTCTGGTCCGCGGTGACCGACGACGCCGCTGACGAGAATGACGACCGGCGCGCGCTGCAGATTATCCTCACCGGCGTTCTGCCGGAGATGCTGCGTGTGCTGGTCGCAAAGGACACGGCGAAGAAGGCGTGGGAGACAATCAGGACCATGCGGATGGGCAGCGAGCGCGCCCGTGAGGCCAAGGTGCAGGTGCGCCGGCGGGAGTTCGAGGATCTCCATTTCAAGGACGGGGAGTCCATCGAGGACTTTGGGCTGCGGCTCTCTGCCCTAGTCGCCGATCTGGAGCTGTACGACGACCCCGTCACCGAGCACAAGGCGGTCCAAAAGTTTCTCCGTGTGGTGCCACGTCGGTACCGACCGATGGCCATGGCGATCGAGTCTTTGATCGATCTGAAACCCATGTCGATTGCAGAGTTGGTCGGACGCCTCTCTACCTGCAAGGATCACTACGATCTCGATGACGGCTCATAGTCCACCGGGCGCCTGCTGCTCACTCACGAGGAGTGGCTGGCCCGTGAAAAACTGGGTGGCGGTGGCGGCAGCGGCGGCAAGAACAAATCTCCGGCGAAGCACAAGCCCCAAGGAGGGGGCAAACCTGCGCCGGGCAGCAGCGGCGCGGGTGGATCGGGTGGTTCTAGAGGCAAGAAAAAGGGATAGTGCCACTACTGTAATAAACCTGGCCATTGGAAAAATGACTGTTGGAATAGGATCAAGGCAGAGGAGCAGCAAGGCAAGAAGGAATAGGTCAATCTTGTCCGCGACGACGAGCATGATCAAGGCTTGTTCATGGCAATGGTCACCAACGTGGTCACCACAGAGATCGCTGCACCCCAAGTTGTCTTCCTCAACAAGGAGAAGGTGATCCCCGTCCCCTCGCCCAAAGGTGCCTGGTTCTTCGATACCGGGGCTAACAGTCACATGACCGGTGAGAGGAGCATGTTTGCAGTCCTAGATGAGATTGTCCAGGGGACAGTGAGATTTGGAGACAGATCCAAGGTGGCCATCCGTGGGCGAGGTTTAGTAGTTTTCCGGTGCAAGGACAGTGAGCAAAGAGCTTTGACTGATGTCTTTTATATCCCAAGTCTCAGAAGCAACATCATCTCACTTGGATAGTTGGATGAGGCTAGGTGTCACATTCAGATCAAGGACGGAGTAATGTCGGTCCTAGACCCATGCGGTCATGTCCTTGCTCGGATCAAACGGATGGACAACAGATTGTACACTAGCTTTTTGTCAGTAGACAACCCAGCGTGCTTGCTAGCACTTGGAGATGATCAAACCTGGAGATGGCATGCTAGGATGGGGCACCTCCACTTTCGTGCTCTCAGGGCCATGTCAAGCAAACAAATGGTGAGAGGGATGCCACCCATAGATCACGTGCAAGAATACTATGATGGGTGTGCGCTCGGCAAGCAACACAGGGCGTCCTTTCCACGGGACACCGCGTACCACGCGGAACAAGGGCTCGAGCTGGTGCATACGGATCTATGCGGCCCAATCACGCCGACCACACCTGGTGGGAACAAATATTTTCTTCTGATTGTGGATGATCACAACAGTTATATGTGGTTAGAACTGCTCAAGACAAAAGATGAAGCATTCATTCGTTTCAGAAAAATTCAGGCCATGGCCGAGGCCGAGGGTCAGTGCAAGCTACGGGCACTCCGTTCAGATCGAGGCGGCGAGTTCAATTCAGTGGAATTCAAGGAATATTGCGAAGGGCTCAGAGTCAAGCACTACACCACAGCACCACATTCACCCCAACAAAATGGTGTGGTGGAGCGGCGAAATCAAACCGTGGTCGAGATGGCCCGGTGTCTTCTGAAGAGCATGGGCGTACCCGCATACTTCTGGGGAGAAGTGGTGAAAACCGCAGTTTATCTGTTGAACAGAGCTCCCACCAGAAGCTTGAAGGGTGTGACGCCGCATGAGGCCTGGCATGGTCGTAAACCAAGTGTACAGCACCTGCGAACTTTTGGGTGTATGACACATGTGAAAAAGGTTGGACCGGGCATCACCAAGCTCTCGGATCGCTCCACTCCCATGATCTTTGTGGGATATGAAGAAGGATCCAAAGCCTACCGTGTCTATGATCCAGTGTCGAAGAAGGTTCAGGTGACGCGTGATGTGATATTTGAGGAGAGCAGGCCTTGGTCATGGAGCTCTCCAAGCGCGTCGTACCGGACAGTGCACACGCCGCGACCACAACCTTCACCATGGTGTACACCACGGGCCACGGCGTGCACGAACTGGACACGGGAGGGGCCATGGTCACCACACCACGAAGCGCCGAGAAGGCGCCCGCTACCCCAACATCTGGGGCGTCACCTCCCAGTTCTGAGACGCCTCGGACTGAGCCACGTTCTGCTGGGATCGATGGGGCGATCCGCTGGGCCACGCCTCTCTCCCATGACGAGGCGCGCCGGGACACAGACTTTGGGATGTCTCTGATATTCTGGATGAGACAGAGGGAGAGGCAGTGCGCGAGCAGATGCAGCGGTGCCTACTCACTGCAGAGGAGCCTCACAATGTTGATGAAGCCTTGGATGACATTGCGCGGAAGGCGGCCATGAATGAATAAATGAAGTGCATCGCTGACAACCAGACCTGGGAGATCACCTCTCTCCCTCACGGTCACAAGGCCATTGTACTAAAATGGGTTTACAAGGTGAAGAGAGATCCAGCAGGCAACATTGTCAAGTACAAAGCACGGCTTGTCGCAAAGGGCTATGCTCAGAAGGAGGGAGTGGACTTTGAAGAAGTTTTCGCTCTGGTGGCGTGCATGGAAACAATGCTCCTTCTTCTAGCTCTTGCATCTCATTCACGTTGGGAGGTGCATCACATGGATGTCAAATCAGCATTTCTCAATGGTGAACTGACGGAGGAGGTATATGTGACGCAGCCACCGGGGTATGTCACTGCAGGCCGTGAAGAGGACGTTCTCAGATTGAAGAAAGCTCTGTACGGCTTGCGTCAAGCTCCACGGGCATGGTACGCTAAACTTGATGAAACACTGCTTAATCTTGGCTTTGCGCGGAGTCCACTTGAACATGCAGTTTATCGGCGCGGGAACAGTGAGTCATATCTATTGGTGGGAGTATACGTTGACGACCTCATCATCGCTAGCACCGATACAGCTTCAATTCAAGAGTTCAAGGGGAAAATGAAACAGCTCTTCAAAATGAGTGACCTTGGCCTACTAAGCTACTACCTTGGAATTGAGGTGGTACAGAAAGAGGGGGAGATCACTCTTAACCAACGTAGTTATGCTGAAAATATTCTTGAGCAAGCTGGGATGAGTGAGTGCAACACCTGCAGCACTCCTATGGAACGCAGACTGAAATTGAGGAAGGAAGATGGGTCCAAACCATTTGATGCTACTCTCTACAGAAGCGTGATTGGCAGCTTACGCTATCTAGTTCATACTCGACCAGATATTGCTCATGCCGTCGGTATCGTCAGCCGGTTCATGGAGAATCCAAGCACTGATCATTGGGCAGCTGTGAAGCAAATCCTAAGGTACATACAAGGCACTAAACAGTACGGGTGCAGCTACAAGGCGGGCAATGGCAGTGCGGTGCTGCGTGGTTACAGTGATAGTGATCATGCCGACGACCTGGGCGACCGAAAGAGCACTTCTGGACAGGTATTCTTCCTTTGTCAGAATCCGATCAGCTGGACATCTAAAAAACAGAAGGTTGCGGCCCTCAGTTCATGCGAAGCGGAGTACGTCGCTGCTGCAGCGGCGACCTGTCAGGGCATCTGGCCGAGCCGCTTCCTCGCTGATCTGCTCGGACAAGAGCCGGAGAAGTTCACACTTTTGGTGGATAACAAGTCTGCAATTGCCTTGGCCAAGAATCCTGTTTTTCATGATCGGAGCAAACATATAGATGTGAAGTTCCATTTTATTCGAGACTGCGCCGAAGAAAGAATTCTCGAGCTTGAGCATGTTGGGACTCACAATCAGCTGGCTGACATTCTGACGAAGGCGTTGGGCAGAGTGCATTTCATTGAGATGCGTCAGAAGCTGGGGATCATGGAGAGCAGCCAGAACACATGAGCTTAAGGGGGAGAAATATTGACATTGCTAAGCTCATGCATGTAGGCTAGTTTGTTTTCTGTTTGAATAAGCATGCATGGCAGTCGAATGTGACACGCCCATGCAGCTAGCTTGTGGGACGGTGCTACATGCACGAACATGTTTTGTTTTTCCTTCTTTGTAAACTCCTGGACGTGGTCTACGCTGTGTGAGGCAATCGCGGGATGGCGCGGTAGCTGCGGATCATGTCGAAGGGTCCGGGAGAAGTAGTTAGCTTTTGAGGCTTGTACTGAGATAAGGAAAGCAATGAGAAAACAGAAAATGCCGCGACATTTTTGGTAGCACAAATCTCTCTCGTTCGTCTACCTCCGTCTCTCTCGCTCCACCTCATCTGATCGCTCTTGCTAAGTCCGGCAATGACATGTTGTGCCATTGGGGTGCCCCCCGCCTTCGTATATAAAGGGGGGAGGAGGAGGTGGCCGGCCTAAGGGGGCGCGCCATAAGGGGGAGTCCTACTTGGACTCCTAGTCCAAGTAGGATTCGGCCCCCCTCCTTCCTTCCATCGGAGAGGGAAAAGGGGAAGGGAGAGAGAGGGAGAAGGAAAGAGGGGGGCCAGCCCCCTCCCCTAGTCCAATTCAGTTTAGGCAAGGGGGGGGGGGGGGGCTCTCACGTGGCCTTTCTCCTCTCCTCCAATAAGGCCCAATAGGCCCAACACTTCTCCCAGGGGGTTTCGGTAACCTCCCAGTACACCGGAAAAATGCCCCAACCACTCGGAACCATTCCGATGTCCAAATGCAACCTTCCAATATATGAATCTTTACATCTCGACCATTTCGAGACTCCTCGTCATGTCCGTGATCTCATTCGGGACTCGGAACAAACTTCGGTCATCAAATCACATTACTCATAATACAAATCGTCATCGAACGTTAAGCGTGCGGAGCCTACGGGTTCGAGAACTATGTAGACATGACCGAGAAACATCTCTGGTCAATAACGAATAGCAGAACCTGGATGCTCATATTGGCTCCTACATATTCTTTGAAGATCTTTATCGGTCAAACCACATAACAACATATGCCATTTCCTTTATCATCGGCATGTTACTTGCCCGAGATTCGATCGTTGGTATCATCATACCTAGTTCAATCTCATTACTGGCAAGTCTCTTTACTCATTCTGTAATGCATCATCCCGCAACTAACTCATTAGTCACATTGCTTGCAAGGCTTATAGTGATGTGCATTACCGAGAGGGCCAGAGATACCTCTCCAATACACGGAGTGACAAATCCTAATCTTGATCTATGCCAACTCAACAAACACCATCGGTGACACCTATAGACCATCTTTATAATCACCCAGTTACGTTGTGAAGTTTGATAGCACACAAGGTTGTCCTCCGGTATTCGGTAGTTGCATAATCTCATAGTCAAAGTAACATGTATAAGTCATGAAGAAAGCAATAGCAATAAAACTAAATGACCATAATGCTAAGCTAATGGATGGGTCTTTTGTCCATCACATCATTCTCTAATGATGTGATCCCGTTCATTAAATGACAACACATGTCTATGGTCAGGAAACTTAACAATCTTTGATTAACGAGCTAGTCAAGTAGAGGCATACTAGGGACACTCTGTTTGTCTATGTATTCACACATGTATTAAGTTTCCGGTTAGTACAATTCTAGCATGAATAATAAACATTTATCATGATATAAGGAAATATAAATAACAACTTTATTATTGCCTCTAGGGTATATTTCCTTCAGTGAGGCAGCCAGTGATAGTAGCACTCGAATAGTGGTCAGTCTAGCTACAGGTGAGTAAGTATCAAACTAGTCTTCACCTTCTTTCTGGGTATAACCCTTAGCCACAAGCCGCACCTTGTACTTTTCAATTGTAACATCATGTCTAATCTTTTTCTTGAACACCCACCTACACCCTACAGGTTTGCACCTATAAGGACGGTTAGTGATATCCCGGGTTCCATTAGCTAAGATGGAATCCATCTCGCTACGAACAACTTCCTTCCATTAGTCAGCATCGGGAGATGCATCGGCTTCTAAAATAGTCCTTGGTGTGTCATCCACGAGGTACACAATGAAATCATCACCAAAGGACTTTGCAGTCCTCTGTCTCTTACTCCTTACAGGAGTTTCATTGTCACCCTCAACAGGATTCTCAACGTGTTCCATCGCAATGGTGGGTTCAGGAATTACAACAAATTCCTCACTAGATGGAGTAGGTATATACTGATTTGATGAACTCGGCATATCCTTCATAGGAAATATGTCCTCAAAGAAAGTTGCATCATTCAACTCCATAATCGTACCAACATGCATGTCGCATACCTCAGATTTTATTATCAAAAATCTATAGCCAATGCTATGAAAAGCATAGCACAGAAGAACACAATCCATGGTTTTTGGTCCAAGCTTGCGCTTCTTGGGAATTGGTATATTGACTCGCCAAACAACCACAAGTACGTAGGTAAGAGAGTTTCAACCTTTTCCTTTCCCATTCCTCAAATGGATTCATGGTCTTATGCTTTGTGGGAACTCAGTTTGACATGACATGACATGCAGTCATTAGCGCCTACCCCCACCATTCCTTGGAAAGACATGATGTGTCTAACATGGCGCTAACCAAATCAGTTAGAGTTTGGTTCTTTCTTTCGGCCACCCCATTAGACTGAGGTGAGTAGGGAGGCGTCCTCTCATGGATTATACCATGTTCCGCATAAAACAAATCAAATTCATTGGAAAAATACTCTCCACCACCACTACTAGGAAAACCCTAGTAGTAGTGCGGGTTTTGAGGCTATCAGCAGCGCGGGTGGTCGCGCTACTACTACGGTGCTACAGCTAACTGTTAGTAGTAGCGCGGTCTATACCCGTGCTACTACTATTGACTATATCAGTAGCGCTTTTTGGGAATGCGCTACTATTAATTAGTTGTAGCGCTTTCCTATCCTCGCGCTACTGCTGTATCTTTCATCATTTTCCCTGCTTCCTACCCCGTTTCAATAAACTGCAATTTCTAGATACTAGGTAGTACTAGATATCAATTTCATAAAGCATTATAGGTACTAGGTAGTACTAGATAACAATTTCATATATAGTCAACATGCATCCTCAAGCAGTACTAGGTAGTCTTACAACCACACATATACATAGAGTTCAAAATTGTTATATATCAACTACAAACTATTAAGTAAATCAAAATGTTGAATATCAACAAGAAAATATAAACTAGCCTACTAAATCAAAATGTAGGAGGGGCGGGGGGGGGGGGGGGGGGGGGTTGGAGGAGGGAGGTGTTGGGGAACACAGTATTTCAAAATTTTCGTACGATCATGCAAGATCTATCTAGGAGATGCATAGCAACGAGAGGGGAAGAGTATGTCTACGTACCCTCGTAGACCGAAAGCGGAAGCGTTCTGAAACGCGGTTGATGTAGTCGAACGTCTTCGCGGTCCAACCGATCAAGTACTGTACACAGGGCTTCGCCTAAGCACTACAACATATGACCGAGGTGGAATTCCGTGGAGGGGGCACCGCACACGGCTAAACAATCAACTTGTGTGTCTATGGGGTGCCCCCTCCCCCGTATATAAAGGAGTGGAGGAGGGGAGGGCTGGCCCTCTCATGGTGCGCCCAGGCGGGGGAGTCCTACTCCCAGTAGGAGTAGGTTTCCCCCCTTCCCTAGTTGGAGTAGGAGAAGAACGAAGAGGGAGAGGGAGAGAAGGAAAGGGGGGCTGGCCCCCTCCCAGTTCGGATTGGGCTTGGGAGGGGGGGCACCCCCACCTTGGCCGCCTCCTCCTCTCTCCCACTAAGGACCAACAAGGCCCATTGACTCCTCAAGAGGTTCCGGTAACCCCCCGGTACTTCGGTAAATGCCCGAACTCATCTAGAACCATTCCAATGTACAAACATAGCCTTCCAATATATCGATCTTTATGTCTCGACCATTTTGAGACTCCTCGTCATGTCCGTAATCACATCCGGGACTCTGAACTATCTTCGGTACATCAAAACAGATAAACTCATAATACTGATCATCATCGAACGTTAAGCGTGCGGACCCTCCGGGTTCGAGAACGATGTAGAAATGACCGAGATTCACTTCCGGTCAATAACCAATAGCGGAACCTAGATGCTCATATTGGTTCCTACATATTCTACGAAGATCGTTATCGGTCAAACTATTGGGGAACGTAGTAATTTCGAAAAAAATCCTACGCACACGCAAGATCATGGTGATGCACAGCAACGAGAGGGGAGAGTATCGTCCACGTACCCTCGTAGACCGTAAGCAAAAGCGTTATGAGAACGCGGTTGATGTAGTCGTACGTCTTAACGATCCGACCGATCCAAGTACCGTACGCACGACACCTCCGAGTTCAGCAGACATTCAGCTCGATGACGTCCCACGAACTCTGATCTAGCAGAGCTTCGCGGCAGAGTTCCGTGAGCATGACGGCGTGATGACGGTGATGATGTTGCTACCGACGCAGGGCTTCGCCTAAGCACTGCTACGATATGATCGAGGTGGATTATGGTGGAGGGGGGCACCACACACGGCTTGGAACAATCAACTTGTGTGTCTTTGGGTGCCCCCCGCCCCCGTATATAAAGGAGCAAGGGGGGAGGCCGGCTGGCCTTGGTGCTCGCCAAGGAGAGGAGGAATCCTCCTCCTAGTAGGAGTAGGATTCATCCTTTCCTATTCCTACTAGGAAGGGGGAAGGGGGAAGGAAAGAGAGGGAGAGGGAAAGAGGGGCCGCCCCACCCTCCCCTAGTCCAATTCAGACTCCTCATGGGAGGGGGCGCGCCAACTACTCGGCTGCTGCCCTCTCTCTCCCCTCAAGCCCACTAAGGCCCAATACTTCCCCCGGGGGTTCCGGTAACCCCTCAAGCACTCCGGTTTTCTCCGAAACCATCCGGAACACTTCCGGTGTTCGAATATAGCCGTCCAATATATCAATCCTTACGTCTCGACCATTTCGAGACTCCTCTTCATGTCCGTGATCACATCCGGGACTCCAAACTACCTTCAGTACATCAAAATACATAAACTCATAATACCGATCGTCACCGAACTTTAAGCGTGCGGACCCTACGGGTTCAAGAACTATATAGACATGACCGAGACTCGTCTCCGGTCAATAACCAATAGCGGAACCTGGATGCTCATATTGGTTCTTACACATTCTATGAAGATCTTTATCGGTCAAACCGCATAACAACATACGTTGTTCCCTTTGTCATCGGTATGTTACTTGCCCGAGATTCGATCGTCGGTATCCTCATACCTAGTTCAATCTCGTTACCGGCAAGTCTCTTTACTCGTTCTGTAATGCATCATTCCGCAACTAACTCATTAGTCACAATGCTTGCAAGGCCTATAGTGGTGTGCATTACCGAGAGGGCCCAGAGATACCTCTCCGACAATCGGAGTGACAAATCCTAATCTCAATCTATGCCAACTCAACAAGCACCATTGGACACACCTGTAGAGCACCTGTATAAACACCCAGTTACGTTGTGACGTTTGGTAGCACACAAAGTGTTCCTTCGATACTCGGGAGTTGCATAATCTCATAGTCATAGGAACATGTATAAGTCATGAAGAAAGCAATAGCAACAAACTAAATGATCATCGTGCTAAGCTAACGGAATGGGTCAAGTCAATCACATCATTCTCTAATGATGTCATCCCGTTAATCAAATGAAAACTCATGTCTATGGCTAGGAAACTTAACCATCTTTGATTCAACGAGCTAGTCAAGTAGATGCATACTAGTGACACTATGTTTGTCTATGTATTCACACATGTACTAAGTTTCTGGTTAATACAATTCTAGCATGAATAATAAACATTTATCATGATATAAGGAAATAAATAATAACTTTATTATTGCCTCTAGGGCATATTTCCTTCAGTCTCCCAGTTGCACTAGAGTCAATAATCCAGGTCACATCTTTATGTGATTAGTTCACATCTCTATGTGACTAATACCCAAAGGGTTTACTAGAGTCAGTAATCTAGTTCACATCTCTATGTTATTAACACCCAAAGAGTGATCATGTTTTGCTTGTGAAAGAAGTTTAGTCTGCGGGTCTGCAATATTCAGATCGGTATGTATTTCGCAAATTTCTATGTCTACAATGCTCTACATGGAGCTACTCTAGCAAATTGCTCCCACTTTCAATATGTATCCAGATCGAGACTTAGAGTCATCTAGATCGATGTAAAAAGCTTGCACCTACGTAACTCTTTACGACAAACTCTTTTATCACCTCCATAACCGAGAAATATTTCCTTATTCCACTAAGGATATTTTTGACCGCTGTCCAGTGATCCACTCCTGGATCACTATTGTACCCTCTTGCCATACTTATGGCGAGGTACACAATAGGTCTGGTACACAGCATATCATACTTTATAGAACATATGACTGAGGCATAGGGAATGACTTTTCATTCTCTTTTTATTTTTCTGCCATGGTCGGGTTTTGAGTCTTTACTCAACTTCACAACTTGCAACACATGCAAGGACTCCTTCTTTGACTGCTCTATTTTGAACTACTTCAAAATCTTGTCAAGGTATGTACTCATTGAAAATATATCAAGCGTCTTGATCTATCTCTATAGATCTTGATACTCAATATGTAAGTAGCTTCGCCGAGGTCTTTCTTTTAAAAACTCCTTTCAAACACTCCTTTATGCTTTCCAGAAAAATTCTACATCATTTCCGATCAACAATATGTCATCCACATATACTTATCAGAAAGGCTGTAGTGCTCCCACTCACTTTCTTGTAAATACAGGCTTCACCGCAAGTCTGTATAAAACCATATGCTTTGATCACTTTATCAAAGCATATATTCCAACTACGAGATGCTTGCACCAGTCCATAGATGGATCGCTGGAGCTTGCTCAATTTGTTAGCACCTTTAGGATCGACAAAACCTTCTGGTTTCATCATATACAACTCTTCTTTTAAGAAATCCATGAAGGGATACAGTTTTGACATCCATTTGCCAGATTTCATAAAATGCGGCAACTGCTAACATGATTCGGATAGACTTTTAAGCATCGATACGGGTGAGAAAATCTCATCGTAGTCAACACCTTGAACTTGTCGAAAACATTTTGCGACAATTCATGCTTTGTAGATAGTAACACTACTATCAGCGTCCGTCTTCCTCTTGAAGATCCATTTATTCTTAATGACTCGCCGATCATCGGGCAAGTCAATCAAAGTCCATACTTTGTTCTCATCTATGGATCCCATCTGAGATTTCATGGCCTCAAGCCATTTTCCGAAATCTGGGCTCATCATCGGCTCCTCATAGTTCGTAGGTTCGTCATGGTCAAGTAACATGACATCCAGAACAGGATTACTGTACCACTCTGGTGCGGATCTCACTCTGGTTAACCTACAAGGTTCGGTAGTAACTTGATCTGAAGTTACATGATCATCATCATTAGCTTCCTCACTAGTTGGTGTAGGAGTCACATGAACAGATATGTGTGATGAACTACTTTCCAATAAGAGAGCAAGTACAGTTACCTCATCAAGTTCTACTTTCCTCCCACTCACTTCTTTCGAGAGAAACTCCTTGTCTAGAAAGGATCCATTCTTATCAACGAATGTCTTGCCTTCGGATCTATGATAGAAGGTGTACCCAACTGTCTCCTTTGGGTATCCTATGAACACACATTTCTCCGATTTGGGATTGAGCTTATCAGGATGAAACCTTTTCACATAAGCATCGCAACCCCAAACTTTAAGAAACGACAACTTTGGTTTCTTGCGAAACCATAGTTCATACGGTGTCATCTCAACGGATTTAGATGGTGCCCTATTTAATGTGAATGCAGCTGTCTCTAATGAATAACCCCAAAACGATAGTGGTAAATCGTTAAGAGACATCATATATTGCACCATACCTAATAAAGTACGGTTACGATGTTCTGACACACCATTACGCTGTGGTGTTCCAGGTGGCGTGAGTTGTGAAACTATTCCACACTGTTTCAAAGAAGACCAAACTCGTAACTCAAATATTCTCCTCCACGATCAGATCATAGAAACTTTATTTTTTTTGTTACGATGATTTTCCACTTCACTGAAATTATTTGAGATTTTCAAATGTTTCAGACTTATGTTTCATCAAGTAGATATGCCCATATCTGCTCAAATCATCTGTGAAGGTCAGAAAATAACTGTCGGTGTCAAAACCGGCAGATCTCGGGTAGGGGGTCCCGAACTGTGCGTCTAGGCCGGATGGTAACAGGAGGCAGAGGACACGATGTTTTACCCAGGTTCGGGCCCTCTTGATGGAGGTAAAACCCTACGTCCTGCTTGATTGATATTGATGATATGGGTAGTACAAGAGTAGATCTACCACGAGATCAGGGAGGCTAAACCCTAGAAGCTAGCCTATGGTATGATTGTATGTTGTGATTGTTGTCCTACGAACTAAAACCCTTCGGTTTATATAGACACCGGAGAGGGTTAGGGTTACACAAGGTCGGTTACAAAGGAGGAGATACCCATATCCGTATTGCCTAGCTTGCCTTCCACGCCAAGTAGAGTCCCACCCGGACACGAGACGAAGTCTTCAATCTTGTATCTTCATAGTCTAATAGTCCGGCCAATGGAGATAGTCCGGCTGTCCGGAGACCCCCTAATCCAGGACCCCCTCAGTAGCCCCTGAACCAGGCTTCAATGATGATGAGTCCGGCGCGCAGTATTGTCTTCGGCATTGCAAGGCGGGTTCCTTCTCCGAATACATCACAAAAGAATTTGAATACGAGGATAGTGTCCGACCCTGCAAAATAAGTTCCACATTCCACCGTAGAGAGAATAATATTTTCGCAGATCTAATTTGCTAGCTTGTTTTGGCAGCACGACGTTATGTTATGGCTCGGTGATTATTCGAACCGTTTCTTTTAACCAGCCCCGCACATAACGCGAGGCAGTTTTTCGACACGTCTTGTCAAAGCAGAGATCGTGTCCCCTTATTACGGGATTCTCATCAATACGGGCGTGGGTAACCCAACCACGCCATCAATTGCGGTGCTTGGGGGATAAGCGAGTTTTACCACGCAAGTGGGGACGCTTAGCTTTGACCGCCCATATAAAGGGATAAGGATTCACCTTTCTGTCCACGCCTTGTTCCTCCTTTGCTCATCCGTTTTCGCACACTCGAGCTCTAGCGCCCAAGTCCGCACTTCCCACCTCGACCTTCTCCAATCATGTCCGGAGCGGGAGGCAAGTGGATGGTCTCCTCCATCACGGAGGGAGACATCAAGAAACTGAGGAGAGCCGGATACCTGCATGACGACATCGCGCACCGGCTCCCAGATGAGGGGCACCTCATCCCCACCCCCAGGCCCCATGAGAGGGTAGTATTCCTCACCCATTTCCTCCGCGGACTGGGATTCCCTCTCCATCCATTCGTCCGGGGGCTCATGTTTTATTACGTCCTAGATTTCCACGATCTGACCCCAAACTTCATCCTCAACATCTCGGCGTTTATCGTCGTGTGCGAGGCCTTCCTCCGCATCAAGCTCCACTTCTGCTTATGGTTGAAGACCTTCAATGTCAAGCCGAAGGTGGTGGGCGGCCGCCAGGCGGAGTGCGGAGGCGCCATGGTGGGCAAGATGCCCAACGTAACATGGCTCGAGGGCTCCTTTGTGGAAACCATAAAGGGGTGGCAATCGGGGTGGTTCTATATCACCGAGCCGCGCGACCCCGCATGGGCAGCGGCCCCCGAGTTCCGATCTGGCATCCCCACGCGGCTCACCTCCTGGAAAGAGAAGGACCTGTCCTGGGGTAATTCGAAAGAGCTGACCGGACTCCAAACATGTATTCAAAACATGGTGGACAAGAAGCTCAAGCTTGTCAACATAGTCCAAGTTATGCTCATCTGCCGGATACTCCCGTGCCAACAACAGGAGTTCAGCTTGTGGGAGTTCAATCCGGCGCATCACCGAACTCTGAACAGGCTCTTTGACATGACTCATGAAGACGCTTGGAGGGTGCTGTTCAAAAGCGCCGAGGCCCCCCCTATTACTGAGGATCGCGGATTCAGCGCGAAGCGCCAAGCCAGTGCGGTAAGCTGCGTTACCTTTCACAGGATACTTATTTTATATAGATTGACTCTGTGCGGGATCTAAACTCCCGTACCTTTGACAGGACTGGCAGAAGATGGCCAGACAGATCGACTGTCTGGCTCCTTTGCCCGAAGGCCCTGCAGACACTCTTCTGGCGAAGATGTTGACTCCGGCCCCTTATACGGTGCCGGAGAAGACCAAGAAGGCCAAGGGAACTCCAAAGATTTCCCGACGCCAGGCGTCGTCGGACTCACTGTCCGATGACTCGGCGGCGCACTCTTCCCCCGAAGACGAGGAAGAAGAAGAAGAAGATGCTCCCCCACCAACTGGGGGAGACAGGAAAAGGAAGGCCGCCCCAACCGGGGAGGCCGGAGGGTCCAAGAAGGGAAGGACTCTCCTTCCGGACGGTTCCACCGCCGCCGACGAAGGCGAAGACGAGTGGTTGCCCAGGGTCAAGGCCCCGGGAAGATCGTAAGTATTCGGATACCAGAGTAACTCATAGGATTCCTTTGTCGCACTGCTTTCTCTAACGTCGAACGCAATTATGCAGGCCGCCACGAGCCAGCATCGATGTATCATCGGATGGCTCCTTGGGCTTGTCGGAAATGGATAGTGATCCAGTCTCGACCGCCACCTCCCCTCATCCTGCCGACGACGCTGAGGTGTTATCTCAAGAGGCAATGGATCGAGGGGAGACAGCCCTGGAGGCGCCTCAAGGCGACCTTCCGGACTCCGGGAGCCGAGGGGACGGGGGCCCTGAGAACTCCAAGTTCGGCCCTCAGCCGAACACTGCGCCGGAACCTCCAGCGGTTCCGGGCTCGGGCAGGCGGCCTCCCTCTAAGAGGGGCAAGACGCTTGTGTCGGTGACCTCTGTCCATTCAGAGGCGCCGGACAGTCTGCTGGAAGCGCTTCGCAGCGCTTCCATCGACGAGGAGCACCGCGCTATCATGAGTGCGGTGATCCAGAAGGTTCAGTCCGCCAAGAGCGGATTGACTGAAGCCTGTGCCAGCCTTCTAACAGGCTTCAAGGTAAGTGTTTTAAAATGTAGTAGAAATATTACTGCATAGACAGTAGCCCCTGATGCTTTGTTCGGTGTTCACAAAGAAAAGCCGAACAGAGGATCAAATAATATTGCAGGAGTCTAATATAAGTATGTCAATATGCGCATGCAGGCTTCGCTACTGGCGTCCGCCGCACTGACTGCGGAGGTCGCCGTACTGAAGCGGACACTCGAGGGGTCCCGGAAAGAGCTCGGCCTTGCCAAGAGGCAGCTCAAGGAGAACAAGGGTAAGTAATACCCTGTCTATAGATGTGTATATATAAAAAAGGACGCAATTGCAAAATGACACGATCATTGTATGTTTGCCAGGGGCCACGACTGAGGTGGAGACCCTGAAGCAAGCGCTAACCGAGGCCAAAGATAAAGCGGCCCAGGAGCGCACCGAGCGAGAGAAGCACGAGGCTCGGGTGGGTGAGGTGCAGCAAGAGCTCCAGGCTCTCGTGACGAAGCACGAGGCGTTGGAGCTTGACTCGAAGACGCGAGAGTCTGAGCTTGCCGCGGCCCTTGAGAGCGCAAAGAGTGCCAAGGCCGAGGCCCAAAATGCCCTCCAAGAGATCGACACGATGAAGAAGATAGCGGCGGGTAAGGCTTTCTATATGCAAAGCAAGCATGTAAAAGTAAATTACCGATTACTTACCCGGATCCGAAGCTCTTCAGGAGCATTCGCAGATTTTCCCCGCAGTGTGTCCGATGCCGCCCAATTTTACCAGGCTGAGGACGGAAGCTCGACAAAGAAGCTGTTCTGGTCTCAGTATGCTGAGGCCGAACATCCGATGCCAATGAGCGACCAACTGAAGCAGATGGCCGAGCTACATAAGGCGGTCGATCAGGCCATGAAGAGATTTATAGTCCGGCTGTGGCCTGGCGACGCCCTTCCGAACAGCTTCTTCGGCCTGGTGAGGCGGCTTGTGGATGCCTGCCCCCGGCTGGAGGTCGTCAAGCGATCTGTCTGCATTGAATGTGCACGCCGTGCTTTCGCCCGTGTGAAATTGCAGTGGGTCAAGCTAGACACCGTGAAGCTGATCAAGGAGGGGCCGCCAGAGGGCAAGGAGCACCGCCACCCCGAGATGTACTATGAGGGTGTTCTGCCGGGTGCCCGTCTCATCGCGGATGAGTGCTCAAAAGATGTAATATTTGAATGAGACTTGCTCATGTGATCCTATATGATGAAAACTTGTTTCATATGCGCTATGCAACGCTTGTGTGAATTTAAAATATTACCTTCTCTTTGGCCGTTTACCCAATCTGAGAGATGGCTAGTCCTCGGCTTCTGCCCCCATGCCATGAGTGCTGGGGTGTTCGGGATAAACCTGAGCACTCTTGTTCCCCTGTTTGGGTCCTTCGAGGGAGGTGCTCAGCACAACGAACAAGGCAACCGGACTAATAATGCTTTATCACTCTCACTTAGCCATAGAATTCTATAATTTTAAATTTCGGCGAAGCCCCTGGAATTCGGAAGGCCGAATTCGGGGCGCGATACACGCCTGTAAGCCGGACAGGGCCAGCCCCTCGCCCTAAGCGGCATAAGTCTTTAAGGACTCAAAAAACCTTGCCGAACAACGACCAGTCTCTCACCTTATCATGACAGTTAGTTTTAGCTTTCTCTACTAAGGTGCTCAGCCCGGCAGAACCGGGGCACAATCGCAGTAGTTCTCCTAGCACTACCTTAGCCGATAGAGCGGAATGTAAGGTACCAAAACATAGGAGCCGGGCAAACCCAACATTTGACCAAAGACATGATTCGGAGCTGATGCATATAATGCTATAAGTTCGGGGTGCCACACTTGTGAAAGTGTTCAGACTTTTCACACCGCATTGTGGGGTACGTAAGCCCCTGGTGTATTGGCCGTACCATAGTGTATGGTTGCAAGGCGTCATTGATGGACACACACACACACATCTATATATATAACAAGAATGCAATAATAGTCGTAATGTCATGCATTATTTATTAAAAAATTACGTTAAAGCAGAGTGATACAGATAGTGCGATAAGCAAAGAGTAGGACTATGTCCCTTCCAAGGGCAAGCTGAGGAATGATATTAAATTGAATAGTTCACTCGTTACTGTAATCAACCTGGGAATTCCGTGATATAACATAGCTGTCTGCCTCCTTGGTTGCTGCATCATGTGTTCGGCAATAGTGCTGCCGGACAGTGTTTCCAGAGATTAAGGTCCTGAAAGAAAAGAAAAATAACCTAATGGGAAGCCCCTAGTGCGGTTTAGGCTGCGTCTTGGGGCGTGCCGTAGTTGTGCCCCCCTCCCCACCTGTGCCCATGGTATTTTTAACGCGTAATTATGTACGCACGGAACGAGTTTCGCCGCTGGGCTGGGATTGTAATAACTCCGCGAGGTCCTGGCATCTTGAGCTTGAGGTATTCATAATGCGGTACCGCATTGAATCTAGCAAATGCGGTTCGCCCGAGCAGCGCGTGATAACCACTATGAAACGTGACTATATCGAAGATTAACTCTTCGCTTCGGAAGTTATCCGGGGATCCGAAGACCACTTCCAGTGTAATTGAGCTTGTGCAATGGGCCTCTACACCTGGAATGACGCCCTTAAAGGTCGTTTTTGTGGGTTTGATCCTTGAGGGGTCTATACCCATTTTGCGCACTGTGTCCTGATAAAGCAGGTTCAGGCTGCTGCCGCCGTCCATAAGGACTCGAGTGAGGTGAAATCCGTCGATGATTGGGTCTAGGACCAGTGCGGCGAATCCGCCATGACAGATACTAGTGGGGTGGTCCCTGCGATCGAAGGTGATCGGACAGGAGGACCAAGGGTTGAACTTTGGGGCGACTGGCTCCAACGCATATACGTCCCTGAGCGCACGCTTCCGCTCCCTCTTGGGGATGTGGGTTGCGTATACATGTTCACCGTCCGCACTTGCGGGGGAAACCTCTTCTGTCCTCCAGTGTGCGGCTGCCGGGGCTCCTCCTCGTCATCGCTATGCGGCCCCTTGTCCTTGTTCTCGGCAATTAACTTGCCGGCCTACTTGAACACCCAACAATCCCTGTTGGTGTGATTGGCTGGCTTGTCTGGGGTGCCGTGTATTTGACATGAGCGATCGAGTATACGGTCCAAGCTAGACGGACCCGGCATACTTTGTTTGAATGGCTTTTTCCGCTGACCGGGTTTAGAGCCTTTGAATCCGGCATTGACTGCCGTATCCTTAGTATTTTTGCTGTTAATGCGGCGCTTATGCTTGTTGCGACGTGACCTGCTATTTCCGTCCTTGGTATCTGAGGTACCATGGTTCTTTGATATGTTATTACTGCGAGCCATCCAGCTGTCTTCTCCCACACAAAAGCGGGCCATGAGCGTCGTGAGAGCTGCCATAGATTTTGGCTTTTCCTGACCCAGGTGCCGGGTTAGCCACTCGTCTCGGATGTTGTGCTTGAAAGCCGCTAAGGCGTCCGCATCCGGACAATCGACAATTTGATTTTTCTTTGTAAGGAACCGAGTCCAGAATTGCCTAGCCGACTCTTCTGGCTGCTGAATTATGTGGCTTAAATCATCGGCGTCTGGTGGTCGCACATAAGTGCCCTGAAAGTTGTCGAGGAATGTGGCTTCCAGATCTTCCCAACAACTAATGGAGTCCGCTGGCAAGCTGTTATGCCAATGCCGCGTTGGTCCTTTGAGCTTTAGTGGGAGGTATTTGATGGCGTGTAAGTCATCGCCGCGGGCCATGTGGATGTGGAGGAGGAAGTCCTCAATCCATACTGCGGGATCTGTTGTGCTGTCGTATGATTCAATATTTACATGTTTGAAACCTTCTGGGAATTGATGTTCCATTACTTCGTCTATGAAGCATAAGGGGTGTGCGACGCCTCTGTATTGGGCTATATCTTGACGCAGCTCGAATGGGTCTTGCCCGTTGTGTTCGGCCCGGCCGGATTTGCTTTTACTGTATCCGGCGTGACGTTTGTCGTCTCGCAGAGTGGTGCGCCCTCGTGATCCGTAGATCGATCTTGAATTCTTTGCCTTGTCTTCCAATATGTCTCGCAGGTCTGGTGTATCTCCCCATGCCTTTTTATTTGAATGGCGTTGGGGTGGAGGCTGAGCTGTTGGCTGGAATGCCTCTCTATCACGGCCACGAGGTGGCCGATCAGCCATATCATACGCTTCTTCCTCCAGTCGGGGTAGTAACCTGCGCCTTGGGTAACTCTTGGAGGGGCGCTCGAGTTTATATTCCTCGGCCGCGAGGACTTCAGTCCATTTGTCAGCTAGCAGATCTTGATCTGCTTGAAGCTGCTGCTGCTTTTTCTTCAGGCTATTTGCCATGGCCATGAGCCGGCGCTTGAAGCGCTCTTGTTCGACGGGATCCTCTGAGACGTCGAATTCATCGTTGCCGAGGCTTGCCTCGTCTTCGGAGGGGGGGGTGTAATTGTCATCCTCCTCCTCTCCGTCTGCCGCTCTCTCAGGAGAGCTGGCTCCTTCATCCTCCTGATCTAAATCTTGCTGGAGGGGTTTGTTGTTTTCTTCGGCACTATCCGGAGTGTTATTATCTCCTGTGCCGGTATCACCACTTTTGCTTTGGCGGGATTTAGAGTGGCGCCGCTGACGTCGGCGTTTGGGTTGCTTCTTGGAGGGGTCATCCTCCGCTATCCCGTCACCATTGCCTTCTTTGGGTGTATCCACCATGTATATGTCATATGACGAGGTGGCTTTCCAGTGCGCTATAGGTGCTGGTTCATGTTCGTCTCCAACATCGTCGTCCATACCGTCGATGTCTTCGGAGTCGAAGTTGAGCATGTTGGTTAAATCATCGACAGTGGCTACAAAGTGGGTGGTGGGTGGGCGTCGAATTTCTTCGTAATCCGCATCCCAATCCTGTTGGCCATAATCCGGCCAGGGCTCTCCTGACAAAGAGAGAGACGTTAGTGAATTCAGAATGTAGCCGAAGGGCGAGTGCTGAAAGATATCCGCGGTGGTGAATTCCATGATCGGCGCCCGATCAGATTCGATTGGCAGGGGCGCGGATGGTTCGGAGTCTGGAAAAGAGTTCGGCACCTTGGAGTCACGGGCTGCGCAGAGGGTTAGGCTGGTGTTCGGCTCGATCGCCGTTGAGACTGCAGCCCCTGAGGCGGTGTCTAACCACCCGTCCTCGACTGGCGCAGTTGGCTCCGAGCTAAGGATCGGGGCTGATGCGGGTGCATCCTCTGGGGTACTGTTCGGCGGCAGAGCTAGGTCATACCCATCGCGACAATGCGGCACGCCCGGCTGTGGCTCGAATCCATCAAAGATCAAGTCTCCGCGGATGTCGGCCGTGTAGTTCAAACTTCCAAATCTGACCTGATGGCCAGGGGCGTAGCTTTCAATCTGCTCCAGATGGCCAAGCGAATTAGCATGCAGTGCAAAGCCACCGAATACAAAGATCTGTCCGGGGAGGAAAGTCTCACCCTGGACCGCATCGCTATCGATGATAGTAGGAGCCATCAAGCCTAGCGGCGACGACACAGAGGAACTCCCAATGAAAGCACCAATGTCGTTGTCAAAACCGGCGGATCTCGGGTAGGGGGTCCCGAACTGTGCGTCTAGGCCGGATGGTAACAGGAGGCAGGGGACACGATGTTTTACCCAGGTTCGGGCCCTCTTGATGGAGGTAAAACCCTACGTCCTACTTGATTGATATTGATGATATGGGTAGTACAAGAGTATATCTACCACGAGATCAGAGAGGCTAAACCCTAGAAGCTAGCCTATGGTATGATTGTATGTTGTGATTGTTGTCCTACGGACAAAAACCCTTTGGTTTATATAGACACCGGAGAGGGTTAGGGTTACACAAGGTCGGTTACAAAGGAGGAGATATCCATATCCGTATTGCCTAGCTTGCCTTCCACGCCAAGTAGAGTCCCACCCGGACATGAGACGAAGTCTTCAATCTTGTATCTTCGTAGTCTAACAGTCCGGCCAATGGAGATAGTCCGGCTGTCCGGAGACCCCCTAATCCAAGACCCCCTCAATAACGATACCTGCCGCGGGCCTCAACACTATCGGACTGCATACATCAGTATGTATTATTTCCAACAAGTCTTTTGCTCGCTCCATTGTTCCGGAGAACTGAGTCTTAATCATCTTGCCCATGAGGCATGATTCGAAAGCATCAACTGATTCATAATCTAGTGATTCCAAAAACCCATCAGCATGGATTTTCTTCATGCGCTTTACACCAATATGACATAAACGGCAGTGCCACAAATAAGTTGCACTATCATTATTAACTTTGGATCTTTTGGATTCAATATTATGAATATGTGTATCACTACGATTGAGATTCGATAAACCATCCACCTTGGGTACGGTGTATGACCATTAAAGGTTTTATTCATGCAAACAAAAAAAATTATTCTCTGACTTCAAATGAATAACCGTATTGCAATAAACATGATCAAATCATATTCATGCTTAACGCAAACACCAAATAACATTTATTTAGGTTTAACACTAATCTCAAAAGTATAGGGAGTGTGCGATGATGATCATATCAATCTTGGAACCACTTCCAACACATATCGTCACTTCACCCTTAACTAGTCTCCGTTCATTCTGCAACTCCCGTTTCGAGTTACTAACCTTAGCAACTGAACTAGTATCAAATACTGAGGGGTTTTCTATAAACACTAGTAAAGTACACATTAATAACATGTATATCAAATATACCTTCGTTCACTTTGACATCCTTCTTATCCGCCAAGTATCTAGGGTAGTTCCACATCCAGTGACTATTTCCTTTGCAGTAGAAGCACTCAGTTTCAGGCTTGGGTCTAGCTTTGGGATTCTTCATGGGAGTGGCAACTTGCTTGCCATTATTCTTGAAGTTCCCTTTCTTTCCCTTGCCCTTTCATTTGAAACTAGTGGTCTTGTCAACCATCAACACTTGATTCTTTTCTTGATTTCTACCTTCGCTGATTTCAGCATCGCGAAGAGCTTGGGAATTACTTTCGTCATCCTTTGCATATTATAGTTCATCACAAAGTTCCAGTAACTTGGTGATAGTGACTAGAGAACTTTGTCAATCACTATCTTATCAGGAACATTAACTCCCACTTGATTCAAGTGATTGTAGTACTCAGATATTCTGAGCACATGCTCACTAGCTCAGTTATTCTCCTCCATCTTGTAGGCAAAGTGGTTTGTCAAAGGTCTCATACCTTTCGACATGGGCATGAGTCTGAAATACTAATTTCAACTCTTGGAATATCTCATCTGCTCCGTGGCGTTCAAAACATCTTTGAAGCCCAGATTCTAAGCCATAAAGCATGGTGCACTAAACTATCAAGTAGTCATCATATCGAGCTCGCTAAACGTTCATAATGTCTGCATCTTCTCCTGCAATCGGTCTGTCACCTAGTGGTGCATGAAGGACATAATTCTTCTATGTAGCAATGAGGATAATCCTCAGATCATGGACCAAGTCCGCATCATTTCTACTAACATCTTTCAACATAATTTTTCTCTAGGAACATATCAAAATAAATGGGGAGCAACATCGCGAGCTATTGATTTACAACATAGTTATGCAAATACTATCAGGACTAAGTTCATGATAAATTAAAGTTCAATTAATCATATTACTTAAGAACTCCCACTTAGATAGACATCCCTCTAGTCATCTAAATGATCACGTGATCCAAATGAACTAAACCATGTCCAATCATCACGTGAGATGGAGTAATTTTCAATGGTGAACATCACTATGTTGATCATATCTACTATATGATTCACGCTCGACCTTTTGGTCTCCAGTGTCCCGAGGCCATATCTGCAGATGCTAGGCTCGTCAAGTTTAACCTGAGTATTCCGCGTGTGCAAAACTGGCTTGCACCCGTTTTATGTGAACGTAGAGCTTATCACACCCGATCATCACGTGGTGTCTCAGCACAACGAACTTTCGCAACGGTGCATACTCAGGGAGAACACTTATACCTTGAAATTTAGTGAGATTTCATCTTATAATGCTACCGTCGATCTAAGAAAAATAAGATGCATAAAAGATAAACATCACATACAATCAATATAAGTGATATGATATGGCCATCATCATCTTGTGCCTGTGATCTTCATCTCCAAAGCACCGTCATGATCACCACCGTTACTGGCTTGACACCTTGATCTCCATCGAAGCATCATTGTCTTCACGCCAACTATTGCTTCCACGAGTATCGCTACCACTCAGTGATAAAGTAAAGCAATTACATGGCGATTGCATTTCATATAATAAAGCGACAACCATATGGCTCCTGGCAGTTGCCGATAACTGTGTTACAAAACATGATCATCTCATACAATAAAATTTAGCATCTTGTCTTGACTATATCACATCACAACATGCCCTGCAAAAACAAGTTAGACGTTCTCTACTTTGTTGTTGCAAGTTTTACATGGCTGCTATGAGCTGAGCAAGAACCGTTCTTACCTACGCATCAAAAACCACAACGCGGTATAATAATTTCTTTTTGATCTTCAGAAAGAACCCTGTTCATTGAATCCGATTCAACTAAAGCTGGAGAAATAGACACCCACTAGCCACCTGTGTGCGAAGCACGTCGGTAGAACCAGTCTCGCGTAAGCGTACGCATAACGTCGGTCTGGACCGCTTCATCCAACAATGCCACCGAATCAAGAATCAACTAGTGACGGCAAGCAATATGTATATACCCACGCCCACAACTCCTTTGTGCTCTACTCGTGCATATAACATCTACTCATAGACCTGGCTCAGATGCCACTGTTGAGGAACGCAGTATTTCAAAATTTTCCTACGATCACGCAAGATCTATCTAGGAGATGCATAGCAAGGAGAGGAGAAGAGTATGTCTACGCACACACAAGATCATGGTGATGCACAACAACCAGAGGGGAGAGTATCGTCCACGTACCCTCGTAGACCATAAGCGGAAGCGTTATGAGAACGCGGTTGATGTAGTCATACGTCTTCATGATCCGACCAATCCAAGTACCGAATGCATGGCACCTCCGAGTTCAGCACACGTTCACCTCGATGACGTCCCACGAACTCCGATCTAGTAGAGCTTTGCGGGAGAGTTCCGTCAGCATGACGGCGTGATGACGGTGATGATGTTGCTACCGATGCAGGGCTTCGCCTAAGCACTGATACGATTTGATCGAGGTGGATTATGGTGGAGGGGGCACCGCACACGGCTTGGAACAATCAACTTGTGTGTCTTTGGGTGTCCCTCCACCCTCGTATACAAAGGAGCATGGGGGGAGGCCGGCCGGCCTTGGTGCACCCCAAGGAGAGGAGGAATCCTCCTCCTGGTAGGAGTAGGATTCATCCTTTCCTAGACCTACTAGGAAGGGGGGAAGGGGGAAGGAAAGGGAGGGTGAGGGAAAGAGGGACCGCACCCCCCCTCCCCAAGTCCAATTCAGACTCCTCATGGGAGGGGGTGCGCCACCTCCTGGGTTGCTGCCCTCTCTCTCCCCTCAGGCCCATTAAGGACCAATACTTCCCCCGGGGGTTCTGGAAACCCCTCCGCCACTCCGGTTTTCTCCGAAAACATCCGGAACACTTCTGGTGTCCGAATATAGCCGTCCAATATATCAATCTTTATGTCTAGACCATTTCGAGACTCCTCGTCATGTCCATGATCACATCCGGGACTCCAAAATACCTTCGGTACATCAAAACACATAAACTCATAATACCGATCGTCACCAAACTTTAAGCGTGCGGACCCTACGGGTTCGAGAACTATGTAGACATGACCAAGACTCGTCTCCAGTCAATAACCAATAGCGGAACCTGGATGCTCATATTGGTTCCTACATATTCTACAAAGATCTTTATCGGTCAAACCGCATAACAACATACATTGTTCCCTTTGTCATCGGTATGTTACTTGCCCGAGATTCGATCGTCGGTATCCTCATACCTAGTTCAATCTCGTATTCGGGAGTTGCATAATCTCATAGTCATAGGAACATGTATAAGTTATGAAGAAAGCAATAGCAACAAACTAAATGATCATCGTGCTAAGCTAACAGATGGGTCAAGTAAATCACATCATTCTCTGATGATGATCCCGTTCATCAAATGACAACTCATGTCAATGGTTAGGAAACTTAACCATCTTTGATTAACGAGCTAGTCAAGTAGAGGCATACTAGTGACACTCAGTTTGTCTATGTATTCACACATGTACTAAGTTTCCAGTTAATACAATTCTAGCATGAATAATAAACATTTATCATGATATAAGGAAATATAAATAACAACTTTATTATTGCCTCAAGGGCATATTTCCTTCAGTCTCCCTCTCCCACTAAAGTCAATAATTTATATTACATAGTAATGATTCTAACACCCATGGAGTCTTGGTGCTGATCATGTTTTGCTCGTGAGAGAGGCTTAGTCAACGGGTCTACAACATTCAGATCCATATGTATCTTGCAAATCTGTATGTCTCCCTGCTTGACTTGATCACGGATGGAACTGAAGCGTCTCTTGATGTGCTTGGTTCTCTTGTGAAATCTTGATTACTTTGCCAAGGCAATTGCACCTGTATTGTCACAAAAGATTTTCATTGGACCCAATGCACTAGGTATGACACCTAGATCGGATATGAACTCCTTCATCCAGACTCCTTCATTTGTTTCTTCTGAGGAAGCTATGTACTCCGCTTCACATGTAGATCCCGACACGACGCTCTGCTTGGAACTGCACCAACTGACAGCTCTACCATTCAATAAAAATACGTATCCGGATTCTGACTTAGAGTCATCTGAATTAGTGTCAAATCTTGCATCGATGTAACTGTTTACGACGAGCTCTTTGTCGCCTCCATAAACGAGAAACATATCCTTAGTCCTTTTCAGGTATTTCAGGATGTTCTTCACCGCTGTCTAGTGATCCACTCCTAGATTACTTTGGTACCTCCCTGCTAAACTAATAGCAAGGCACACATCAGGTTTGGTACACATCATTGCATACATGATACAACCTATGGCTAAACCATAGGGACTGACTTTCATTTTCTCTCTATCTTCTGCAGTGGTCGGGCATTGAGTCTGACTTAACTTCACACCTTGTAACACAGGCAAGAACCCTTTCTTTGCTTGATCCATTTTGAACTTCTACAAAACTTTATCAAGGTATGTGCATTGTGAAAATCCAATTAAGCGTCTTGATCTATCTCTATATATCTTGATGCCCAATATACAAGCAGCCTCACTGTGGTCTTTCATTGAGAAATTCTTATTCAAGTATCCTTTTATGCTATTCAGAAATTCAGTATCATTTCTGATCAGCAATATGTCATCCACATATAATATCAGAAATGCTACAGAGCTCCCACTCACTTTCTTGTAAATACAGGCTTCTCCAAAAGTCTGTATAAAACCATATGCTTTGATCAAACTATCAAAGAATACATTCCAACTCCGAGAGGCTTGCACCAGTCCATAAATGGATCGCTGGAGCTTGCACACTTTGTTAGCACCTTTTGGATTGACAAAACCTTCCGGTTGCATCATATACAACTCTTCTTTAAGATATCCATTTAGGAATGCAGTTTTGACATCCATTTGCCAAATTTCATAATCATAAAATGCGGCAATTGCTAACATGATTCAGACGGACTTAAGCATTGCTACGGGTGAGAAGGTCTCATCGTTAGTCAACTCCTTGAACCCGTCGAAAACCTTTCACAACAAGTCGAGCTTTGTCGACAGTAATATTACCGTCAGCGTCAGTCTTCTTCTTGAAGATCCATTTATTCTCTATGGCTTGCTGATCATCGGGCAAGTCAACCAAAGTCCACACTTTGTTCTCATACATGGATCCCATCTCAGATTTCATGGCCTCAAGCCATTTTGCGGAATCTAGGCTCATCATCGCTTCCTCATAGTTCGTAGGTTCGTCATGGTCAAGTAACATGACTTTCAGAACAGGATTACCATACCAATCTGGTGCGGATCTTACTCTGGTTGACCTACGAGGTTTGGTAGCTACCTGATCAGAAGTTTCATGATCATCATCGTTAGCTTACTCACTTACTGGTGTAGGAATCACTGGAACTGATTTCTGTGATGAACTACTTTCCAATAAGGGAGCAGGTACAGTTACCTCATCAAGTTCTACTTTCCTTCCACTCACTTCTTTCGAGAGAAGCTCCTTACCTCGAAAGGATCCATTCTTAGCAACGAATATCTTACCTTCGGATCTGTGATAGAAGGTGTACCCAACAGTCTCTTTTGGGTATCCTATGAAGATACGTTTCTTCGATTTGGGTTCGAGCTTATCAGGTTGAAGCTTTTTGACATAAGCATCGCAGCCCCAAACTTTAAGAAACAAAAACTTGGGTTTCTTGCCAAACCACAGTTCATAAGGTGTCGTCTCAACGGATTTAGATGGTGTCCTATTTAACGTGAATGCAGCCGTCTCTAAAGCATAACCCCAAAACGATAGCGGTAAATCAGTAAGAGACATCATAGATCGCACCATATCTAATAAGTGCGGTTACGATGTTCAGACACACCATTACGCTGTGGTGTTCCAGGTGGCGTGAGTTGCGAAACTATTCCACATTGTTTCAAATGAACTCCAAACTCGTAACTCAAATATTCTCCTCCATGATCAGATCGCAGAAACTTTATTTTCTTGTTATGATGATTTTCCACTTCACTTTGAAATTCTTTGAACTTTTCAAATGTTTCAGACTTATGTCTCATCAAGTAGATATACCCATATCTACTCAAATCATCTGTGAAGGTACGAAAATAACGATACCCGCCGCGAGCATCAACACTCATCGGACCGCATACATCAGTATGTATTATTTCCAACAAGTCTGTTGCTCGCTCCATTGTTCTGAAGAACGGAGTCTTGGTCGTCTTGCCCATGAGGCATGGTTCGCAAGCATCAAGTGATTCCAAAATCCCATCAGAATGGAGTTTCTTCATGCGCTTTACACCAACATGACCTAAACAGCAGTGCCACAAATAAGTTGCACTATCATTATTAAACTTATATGTTTTGGCTTCAATACTATATATGAACATGTGTATCACTACTATCAAGAGTTAGTAAAAATAGACCACTCATCAAGGGTGCATGACCATAAAAGATATTATTCATATAAATAGAACAACCATTATTCTGATTTAAATTAATAACCGTCTCGCACCAAACAAGATCCAGATATAATGTTCATGCTCAACGCTGGCACCAAATAACAATTATTCAGGTCTAAAACAAATCCCGAAGGTAGATGTAGAGGTAGCGTGCCGACGGCGATCACATCGACTTTGGAACCATTTCCTACGCGCATTGTCACCTGATTCTTAGCCAATCTTCGCTTAATCCGTAGCCCCTGTTTCGAGTTGCAAATATTAGCAACAGAACTAGTATCAAATACCCAGACGCTACTGCGAGCATTAGTAAGGTACACATCAATAACATGTATATCAAATATACCTTTCACTTTGACATCCTTATTCTCCGCCAAATACTTGGGGCAGTTCCGCTTCCAGTGACCAGTCCCTTTGTAGTAGAAGCACTCAGTCTCAGGCTTAGGTCCAGACTTGGGCTTCTTCACTTGAGCAGCAACTTGTTTGTCATTCTTCTTGAAGTCCCCCTTCTTCCCTTTACCCTTTTCCTTGAAACTAGTGGTCTTGTTGACCATCAACACTTGATGCTCCTTCTTGATTTCTACCTCCGCAGCCTTTAGCATTGCGAAGAGCTCGGGAATCGTCTTATCCATCCCTTGTATATTATAGTTCATCACGAAGCTCTTGTAGCTTGGTGGGAGTGATTGAAGAACTCTGTCAATGACACTATCAACTTGAAGATTTAACTCCCACCTGAGTCAAGTGATTGTGGTACCCAGACATTCTGAGTACATGCTCACTGACAGAACTATTCTCCTCCATTTTGGAGCTGTAGAACTTATTGGAGACTTCATATCTCTCAATCCGGGCATTTGCTTGAAATATTAACTTCAACTCCTGGAACATATCATATGCACCATGACGTTCAAAACGTCGTTGAAGTCCCAGTTCTAAGCCATAAAGCATGGCACAATGAACTATCGAGTAGTCATCAGCTTTTCTCTACGAGGTGTTCATAACATTTGGCATTGCTCCTGCAGCGGCTTTGGCACTTAGCGGTGCTTCCATGACGTAATTCTTCTGTGAAGCAATGAGGATAATCCTCAAGTTATGGACCCAGTCCGTGTAATTCCTACCATCATCTTTCAACTTAGCTTTCTCTAGGAACACATTAAAATTCAGCGGAACGACAACACGGGCCATTTATCTACAACAACATAGACATGTAAAATACAATCATGTACTAAGTTCATGATAAATTAAATTTCAATTAATCATATTACTTAAGAACTCCCACTTAGATAGACAACCCTCTAATCATCTAAGTGATCACGTGATCCATATCAACTAAACCATGTCCGATCATCACGTGAGATGGAGTAGTTTTCAATGGTGAACATCACTATGTTGATCATATCTACTATATGATTCACGCTCGAGCTTTCGGTCTCAGTGTTCCGAGGCCATATCTGCATATGCTAGGCTCGTCAAGTTTAACCTGAGTATTCTGCATGTGCAAAACTGGTTTGCACCCATTGTATGTGAATGTAGAGCTTATCACACCCGATCATCACGTGGTGTCTCGGCAGGACGAACTGTAGCAACGGTGCATACTTAGGGAGAACACTTGTACCTTGAAATTTAGTGAGAGATCATCTTATAATGCTACCATCGAACTAAGCAAAATAAGATGCATAAAGGATAAACATCACATGCAATCAAATAAGTGATATGATACGGCCATCCTCATCTTGTGCCTTTTGATCTCCATCTTCAAAGTACCGTCATGATCACCATCTTCACCGGCTTGACACCTTGATCTCCATCGAAGCATCGTTGTCATCTTGCCAACTATTGCTTCTACGACTATCGCTACCGCTTATGGATAAAGTAAAGCAATTACATGGCGATTGCATTTCATACAATAAAGAGACAACCATATGGCTCCTGCTAGTTGCCGATAACTCTGTTACAAAACATGATCATCTCATACAACAATTTATATAATCATGCCTTGACCATATCACATCACAACATGCCCTACAAAAACAAGTTAGATGTCCTCTACTTTGTTGTTGCAAGTTTTACGTGGCAGCTACGGGCTTAGCAAGAACCATTCTTACCTACGCATCAAAAACCACAACATGGTATAGTGATTGCTTTTTGATCTTCGGAAAGAACCCTATTCATTGAATCCGATTCAACTAAAGTTGGACAAACAGACACCCACTAGCCACCTGTGTGCGAAGCATATCGGCAGAACCAGTCACGCGTAAGCGTACGCGTAATGTTGGCCTGAGCCGCTTCATCCAACAATACCGCTGATTCAAGAATCAACTAGTGACGGCAAGCAATATGTATATACCCATGCCCACAACTCCTTTGTGTTCTACTCGTGCATATAACATCTACGCATAGACCTGGCTCGGATGCCACTGTTGCGGAACGCAGTATTTCAACATTTTCCTACGATCACGCAAGATCTATCTAGGAGATGCATAGAAAGGAGAGGGGAAGAGTAGGACTACATACCCTCGTAGACCAAAAGCGGAAGCGTTATGAAATGCGGTTGATGTAGTCGAACGTCTTCACAATCCAACCGATCAAGTACCAAACGCACGGCACCTCCGTGATCTGCACACGTTCAGCTCAGTGACGTCCCTCGTACTCTTGATCTAGTTGAGGCCGAGGGAGAGTTTCGTCAGCTCGACGGTGTGATGACGGTGATGACGAAGTTACCGACGCAGGGCTTCGCCTAAGCACTACAACAATATGACCGAGGTGGAATTCTGTGGAGGGGGGCACCACACACAGCTAAACAATCAACTTGTGTGTCTATGGGGTGCCCCCTCCCCTGTATATAAAGGAGTGGAGGAGGGGAGGTGAGGCCCTCTCATGGCATGCCCAAGGCGGGGAGTCCTACTCCCAGTAGGAGTAGGTTTCCCCCCTTCCCTAGTTGGAGTAGGAGAAGGAAGAGGGAGAGGGAGAGAAGGAAAGGGGGGCCGCCCCCCTCCCAATTTGGATTGGTCTTGGGGGTCCACCTTGGCCGTCTCCTCCTCTCTCCCACTAAGGCCCTACAAGGCCAATTGACTCCCCGGGGGGTTCCGGTAACCCCCCGGTACTCCGGTAAATGCCCGAACTCATCCGGGACCATTTCAATGTCCAGACATAGCCTTCCAATATAACGATCTTTATGTCTCGACCATTTCGAGACTCCTCGTCATGTCCGTGACCACATCCGGGACTCCAAACTACCTTCGGTACAACAAAACACATAAACTCATAATACCGATTGTCATCGAACGTTAAGCATGCGGACCCTATGGGTTCGAGAACTATGTAGACATGACCGAGATTCACTTCTGGTCAATAACGAATAGTGGAATCTGGATTCTCATATTGGTTCCTACATATTCTACGAAGATCTTTATCGGTCAAACCGCATAACAACATACGTTGTTCCCTTTATCATCGGTATGTTACTTACCCGAGATTCGATCGTCGGTATCTTAATACCTAGTTCAATCTCATTACTGGCAAGTCTCTTTACTCGTATCATAATGCAACATCCCATAACTAACTCATTAGTCACATTGCTTGCAAGGCTTATAGTGATGTGCATTACCAAGAGGGCCCAGAGATACCTCTCCGATACACGGAGGGACAAATCCTAATCTCGATCTATGCCAACTCAAAAAACACCATCGGAGACACATGTAGAGCATCTTTATAGTCACCCAGTTATGTTGTGACTTTTGATAGCACACTAAGTGTTCCTCCGGTATTCCGGAGTTGCATAATCTCATAGTCATAGGAACATGTATAAGTTATGAAGAAAGCAATAGCAACAAACTGAACGATCATCGTGCTAAGCTAACGGATGGGTCAAGTCAATCACATCATTCTCTAATGATGTGATACCGTTAATCAAATGATAACTCATGTCTATGGTTAGGAAACTTAACCATCTTTGATTAACGAGCTAGTCAACACTAGTGCAGAACCGGGCAATAGCACCAGATCGTAAGGCCCTTTAGTGCCGGTTTAGGAACCGGCACTAACGTTTCAGCACTGATGTGATTGACTCTCAACTTTCCGTCTTTCTTACGGTCTTCTCTGTGCCATCGCATCGCCTTGGCATGCTCTTTGTTTTGGAACAAACGTTTCAACCGTGGTATTATAGGAGCATACCACATCACCTTGGCAGGAATCTTCTTCCTGGGGCGCCGGCCCTCGACATCACCAGGGTCATCGCGGCTGATCTTATAGCGCAATGCACCACATACCGGGCAAGCGTTCAAATCCTCGTACTCACCGCGGTAGAGGATGCAATCATTAGGGCATGCATGTATCTTCTGCACCTCTAATCCTAGAGGGCAGACAACCTTCTTTGCTTCGTACGTACTCTCGGGCAATTCGTTGTCCTTTGGAAGCATATCCTTTATCATTACCAGCAACTTTCCAAATCCATTGTCAGATACACCATTCTCTGCCTTCCATTGCAGCAATTCCAGTGTGGTGCCCAGCTTTTTCTTGTCACCTACGCAATTCGGGTACAACATTTTTTTGTGATCCTCTAACATGCGCTGCAACTTCTTCTTCTCCAAATCACTTGCGCAGTTTCTCTTTGCATCGGCAATGGCCCGACCTAGATCATCAACGGGCTCATCTGATGCCTCTTCTTCAGCTTCTTCCCGCATTGCCGGCTCAGCTTCTTCCTGTATTACCGGCTCAGCTTCTTCCCCCATTGTTGTATCATCGTATTCAGGGAACCCATGGTCAGGATAGCTGTCGTCGTCCTCTTCTTCTTCATTGTCTTCCATCATAACCCCTCTTTCTCGGTGCTTGGTCCAAACATTATAATGGGGCATGAAACCGGACTTAAACAGGTGGACGTGAATGGTTCTTGACGTAGAGTAATTGTGACCATTCTTACAGCGAGCACATGGACAAGGCATAAAACCATCCGCCCGCTTGTTTGCCTCAGCCGCAAGCAGAAAAGTATGCACGCCCTCAACAAACTGGGGAGAGCATCGGTCATCGTACATCCATTGCCGGCTCATCTTCATTACACAACACCGAATAGACCAAATTAATACAAGTTCATACATAAAGTTCATACAACACTTAAATGCAACAAACAAATAACTCTCTAGCTAAAGCATTTAAATGCAACAACAAATACGATCAAGATTGCAACTAAGGTAACAATGGATCCAACAGCATAATGATACCAAGCCTCACTATCGATGGCATATTTTCTAATCTTTCTAATCTTCAAGCGCATTTTCTCCATCTTCATCTTGTGATCATCGACGACATCGGCAACATGCAACTCCAATTCCATCTTCTCCCCCTCAATTCTTTTCAATTTTTCTTTCAAGTACTCGTTTTCTCTTTCAACTAAATTTAACCTCTCGGCAATAGGGTCGGTTGGAATTTCCGGTTCACATACCTCCTAGAAAAAATTTCTATGTCAACTTGATGGGCATAATTTGTCATAAACACGAAATGCAACTAGTTTTAAAGAGAATATACATACCACATCCGAATCATAACAAGGACTAGGGCCGACGGGGACGGATATCAAAACCATGGCACTATATGTATAACAAACAACGTACGGGTAAGATAATTATACGAGTAACTATATATCCAAATGACACAAACATCAATTTTTATATAAAATTTCATGAACTAGAGGCTCACCACAAGGTGGTGCCGGCGACGGGACGGTGCGGGCGATCGACGGTGGCTACGATGGAGATTTAGAAGGCACTAAGTAAACCACACCTACATATGCAAACTAAGTGTTATTTTTGACCTCAAATTGCATATAAATCAAATACTAGCACATATATATATATATATCCTCCCAAATTACTAAACTCACAAATTAATCACTATATAAAGCATTGCAAGAGCTAATCTAGCAATGACAGATGAAAGGACAAAGTTGCTAACCTTTGTGATCATTTGAATGGATGGGGGCCTTCAAATCTTGACAAATTTTGGGCAAAATGTGTGATGAGATCGAGAGGAAGAGGGGAAGAACAAAGAGGAGAGGGGAAAGGGGAAGAACAGAGCGAGCTCGGGTGGACGAAGGGTTTATGTAGGACGACCTTTAGTACCGGTTCGTGCCAAGAACCGGTACTAAAGGGGCTGGAGGGGCACCTTTCTGACAACATCCTGCCACCACTCTCATTAGTACCGGTTCGTGGCACGAACCGGTGCTAAAGGTTCGCCACGAACCGGTACTAATGAAAGCGGCCCGGCTAGCCGTTGGAACCGGCACTAATGTATACATTAGTGCTGGCTCAAATACAAACCGGCACTAATGTGCTTCACGTTTGACCCTTTTTCTACTAGTGCAAGTAGAGGCATACTAGTGACACTCAGTTTGTCTATGTATTCACACATGTACTAAGTTTCTGGTTAATACAATTCTAGCATGAATAATAAACATTTATGATGGTATAAGGAAATATAAATAACAACTTTGTTATTGCCTCTAGGGCATATTTCCTTCAGGAGGAGGGAGAAGGAGGGGCAACTGGAGGAGGGAGGAGGGAGGTGGAGCGAGGAGGGGTCGGCCGGCGTCGAACGGAGGAGTGGAGGAAGGACGGAAGAGGAGGGGGCGGGGAGGAGGACAGTCGGCGAAGGATTACCGAGTCTAGGGAGGAGGAGGTGACGGCGGCGCACAGGGAGGAAGGGTAGGCGACGGTGCCGGCGGGGGCGAGGGCAGCCGGTGGGGGGGACCAGCACGGGGGGGTGGGAGGGGGGTTGAGGGGGGGGAGATCGAGTGAATGTGAGTGTGAGTGGAGAGAGGAGAGTGAGGGGCGGTCGGTTGGGGAAGATAGAATGGCCTAACAGTAGTGCGCTATAGGGAAATGCGCTACTGCTAAACGCCCTAGCAGTACTGCCTTTTGATAAAATGCGCTACTGCTATGTGTAAGCTTGTAAAAATATACATAAAATACATTGATTATCAATGATCTTTTTGTGTACAATCTGAATTGTCAATATGAGTCCTCACTGGTTTAGAAACCGGAGAAGACTGATATTGCAGCCACAAATTCTACACATAGAGTTCAATAAAGTCCAAGTGGTTGTGATAGTTTGAGAAGTAACATATTTAAGGTGGTAAAAACCCTGTTCGCTTAGCAGTATGGGACTAATCTTAGTTGCAAGAGGGGGCGATGCTAAGCAGCATCGTGTTTTGGTGAAACGTGCTACTCATAAGTACTTTAGAAGTAGTGCATCTATGGAAAGAGCGCAACTACTATACCTAGTCTGGAGGCAACGCCCTCGCAATTTTAGTAGTAGCACTCTTCTCTACTAGAGCGCTACTACTAAAGGGATATAAGTAGCGCAGTTTTATAAAGCGCACTACCGCTATTTAACAGTAACGTCTATTTTTAAACCGTGCTTCTACTAAGTTTCTGTGTATAAGCTTTTCCCTAGTAGTGCACAATCAGACCTTAGTCGTTTAATTTGCCGATCAAGTTGGTTCTCTGCTTCAGCTTAATAGTTTTTGAAGAAAGTTAAAGCCTCATCTTTTGATTTCACAAGATACACATAACAATATCTAGTGGAGTCGTAAATCAGCGTCATGAAGTATCTCTTCCACCTTTTGTCAACATACCATTCATCTCACAAAGATCAGAATGTATAAGCTCTAGTGGCGCCAAGCTCTTGCCTTTGCAGTCTTATGGGACTTGCGAGGTTGCTTAGCTTGCACACATACTTGGCACTTGGAGCCTTTGACAGTAGGGATTTTCAGAATTAAATTCGTATTGGCTAGCCACATCATGCAATGTAAGTTAATATGACAAAGTCGTGAATGCCAAATATCGGATTCATTATTGTGCCAAACATTATTAATAACTTTAGTGCAAATATCTGACAAAGATAGGCGAAACAAGCCTCCGCACTCATAGCTTTTTCCAACAAATTGTCCACAGTTGGAAATTACAACTTTATTGGACTCAAAAACCAACTTAAAAACATCTCGACATAAACGGGAACCGCTGACGAGATTCTTATTGATGGACGGCACCTAATGAAAGTTCTTCAGACGCACGGTCTTCCTTGAAGTAAACTTCAGATCAACCGTACCGACACCTCGAACAATGGCATGTGACACATTCCCCATTAGCACGGGATAAGTCCCTATGGCCTGGTAAGAAGAAAACATGGAGGCATCATCACAAACATGTACATTGGCACCGGTGTCAATTAACCAATCAGGAGATTGAAATATTGAAAGGATGGTAGGAAGAATACCGTACCCAGATTCCTTCATATCAGTATCACCGATGACAACATTAGCGGACTTGCTGCTCTTCTCATGTTCACGCTCCTCAAAGCGGTTAGGACACTTCGAAGCCCAGTGATTAGGATCACCGCAGACATGACAAAGTCCCTTCCCCTTCTTGTGATAATTCTTCTTGAAGTTGGTAGAATGTGACAGCTTGTTCTTTGCGTCAAACTTGCCTTTGCCCTGAGTTTTGTTCTTGTTGTTTTTGAACTTGTTGGGCTTGAAGTTCTTCTTCTGTACCATGTGGGCACTAGAAGCTCCCTCAGCAACTCGAGCACGTGTGTCTTTTGATCTCGCCTTCTCTTCAACATAAAGAGTACCAATGAGATATAAAAGGGAAAACTCCTGTCTCTTGTGTTTCAGGGAAGTAGAAAAAATGTTCCACGAAGGTGGAAGCTTGGCAATGATGCCCCCGGCAACAAATTCGTCTGGCAACACACACTTAAAGTACTCAAGTTCTTTGGCGAGTGATTGTATCTCATGAGCCTGCTGTACAACAGATCGCTCATCAGTCATCTTGTAGTCATAGAATTGCTCCATGACGTACAACTCGCCGCCGGCGTCCGAGGCACCAAACTTGGCCTCGAACGCATCCCACATGTCCTTGCCGTTGTCAACCGACATATACGAATCCACAATGGAATCATCAAGAACACTTAGAAGGGCACCTTTAAAGAGAGTATTGATCTTCTCAAAAGCTTCCATTTGTGCTGGATTAAGATCGCCCTTAGGCTAGCCCTCAGTGGCGTCATAGCAGCACATGGTCTGAAACCAGTAGACTGCTCTCGTGCGCCACCTCTTATATTGTACCCCCTTAAAGGTAGGCGGCTTCAAATGCGCAGCAAAACCACTCGGTTAAATTGCCTATATTCAGGTTTTTGGATTGTGAGAATATGAGCAAATTACTACGAGATTTAATCTGAATAAACAGAAGATAAATCATGAAAGCACTAGCAAAGATGGCGAACTACCATAGTAGATGAACATATCACATCTAAAGCACATACTAGAAACATGAATTCTACCACGATCTCAAACAAGAAGGATAGAATCACATACGATGCAGCGGGAGCAGCACGGCCGGCGTTGATGTTGTCGCCCATGTCGTCGAGGATGAGGTTGCCGACTTCGGGGAAGAAGTCGTCGTTGGCGAAATCGTCGCTGCCAGCTCGCGCGAGTGCTCTCCCCAAAAACCTGATCGCCCCTCTCCCGTACAGGATCACGAGAGGCGGGGTTCCGGAGGCCTGCTGTCCCTTCTGGCGGTGCACGCCGGAAGGAAGGATGGAGAAGACTTGCATGGCGGCGCAATGCTCTGGAACGGTGGTGTGAAACATATGATACGGCGGCAGCTAGGGTAGACGTCTGCCTTACTATATAATGCGGGCCGGGTAGGTCGTGGAGAAAACCCCCACGTCCAAGTAATAACCCCACGATCCAAAAGGATCGGAAACGACTGAGTAATTAATGCATCCATTAATTATTAATTAATGACTTATTAATTATTCCCGAGCAGCAAAAATATAGAATATGTGCATAGCTCTGTCCTCGGTCGGCTTATTCCCGCAACCCGCGGCGCGTCCTGATGAGGCGAGGCGAGCGAGGAGGAGGAGCGCGCGTGTAGGTCTCCTCTTCTCATGCTCATACAAGTGATAGAAGAGCTCACCTTATAAAGAGGTGCAACTCTCTCTCAACTTATGGGGTGGGACTAAACTTTAGTATCACTCACACTACTCATAAGTGTGCATGAATGGGCCAAGAGAATTTCAGAATTTTAGTTGGGCTTCAGGCCAAAAGCCCACTAGCAAATTCCAACATAGGATTGATCTAATATCTAAACTATAGAACCGATCCAATCTTTGATGGGATCGGGTGCTGCGCTGCCGAGGCGAGAAAATTAATCTCTCCGAGGGCGGCGCGCTGCGGAAGTGGTGGAGAAAATTTAGAATCGGCGTCGTGAGACTAACCGCTCTAATACCATGTAGAAAATTATAGGATGATAATATTCGTTGTATTGATCTGACCCTTGTGTAGGGTATATATAAATGTACATGTGAGGGAGAAAGACTTGAAATAGAGGGCAAGTCATACATGATTTAATATATTGTATCTCTAACTCTTATCTCTATCTTAAAGACAATATACTTCTAACAATTAGTACCATTTGCAGGTTAGGTAGTTCTACAAATTGTAATAGAAATGGTATGAGTTTCAAGCAGGAGCTGGAGCTGGAGCTACCTTTTGTTCGTCGTCAGTTTAAGTTTTACTAACCTGTAAGTTGTTGGAATAAGCCACGACGTGTGTGGTCGGACTCATCGGGCGCGTTGGATGCGCGCGGGACGGGCGGGACGCACTAGCGTGGCGTGAGTGTATGGCGTGTGCGTGCGGCAGTTCATGCATGTGTATGTTGTTCTGGCCAGGTCGTGTGCCGTTGTGGAGACCGACGGATGTAGACATGTAGTGCATGCATCAGATGGATATGCACGTGCACCCACTCTTGGCCGTGGCAGTTTGTTAGTCCAGCGCGTGGTGCTTAGTCCAGATGGTTAGTTGGTTACCTAGCTTCATGGCGTGATGGCCTAGTCATGCATGAGTTAGTTAGTTAGTGGGTGAGCCGGCCCTGAGTACGTGCTAGTGGTGGCCGGGTCTTGCGTGTGTGGTAGCTAGCTAGGTGTGTGTGCACCGGGTATAAATAGCTCTCATGTGTATTGATTGAGTGTGGTATGTGCCACCGAGTGGGGTATGTGCCCAGGTAGAGAGGCAACATGAGAGGGGCCTAAGGAAGATGTAGTCTCCGTCGGGACCGTGGTGTGTGCCCGATCGACGTGAGAGTTCTTTCGGGTTGTGCTGCGTGTGTACCTTCATGTATGTGTTTGAGTTGTTGTGAGAAATAAAGCCAATATACAGGCGTTTGTGCGCCAGAAAAATTATGGTGTCTCCTTCGTCTACTTCTATCCAGCGTCGTTTGAGTCGGTGAGTTTGTCCCAACATTTGGTATCAGAGCCAGATTTGAGGGGCGGCCGTGGTGCGCAGCAGCGTCCGCGGTGCCCGCGGTGCGCGGCGGACATGAAGGTCTTGGCAACGGCGCGCGGCGAGCGCGTGGCGTCGGCATCGCGCGGCGAGTCCACGACGGTGCGGCGTGATGCCGGGCGCGCGGTGAGCGCGTGGCGTCGGCAACGCGCGGCGAGTCCACGGCGATGTGGCGTGATGCCGTGTGCGCGACGAGCAGCGGCGGTCGCGGAGTCGAGGAGATCGCGGAGGACCTGCGTGGTGTCGCAGAGGCCGCGGCGGCTCGGCGCGACGACCGTGGAGGCGCTGCGCTGTGGTTGACGGCGCAGCGGTGCAGGGCAATAAGCGCGGCGGCAAACCGGACGCGACCGGTGCGTGTTATGGGTGCGCACCGGACGCGTCGGGCGCGTCGAGACCGAGGGAGTGGACCGCGTCGAGGCGCTGGATCTGGTTGCGCAGATCGCGTACGTGCGCGGCGGGAGCGCGGGCCGGGAGCGCGGGGACGTGGGGACTACGCGCGAAGGGCACGACGGCATGGTGGCAGGCTTGGCAGCGACATCAGGGCGATAGCGGCTACAACGTCGACGACGACGAACTCTTCTAGGTCGTGGCTTAGGGGGTGTGTGTTAGAATAAGCCACGACGTGTGTGGTCGGACTCGTCGGGCGCGTCGAATGCGCATGGAATGGACGGGACGTGCGGGACGCAGTAACGTGGCGTGAGTGTATGGCGTGTGCGTGCGGCAGTTCATGCATGTGTGTGTTGTTCTGGCCAGGTCGTGTGCCGTTGTGGAGACCGACGGATGTAGACATGTAGTGCATGCATCAGATGGATATGCGCGTGCACCCATCCTTGGCCGTGGCAGTTTGTTAGTCCAGCGCGTGGTGCTTCGTCCAGATGGTTAGTTGGTTACCTAGCTTCATGGCGTGATGGCCTAGTCATGCATGAGTTAGATAGTTAGTGGGTGAGCCGGCCCTGAGTACGTGCTAGTGGTGGCCGGGTCTTGCGTGTGTGGTAGCTAGCTAGGTGTGTGTGCACCGGGTATAAATAGCTCTCATGTGTATTGATCGAGTGCGGTATGTGCCACCGAATGGGGTATGTGTCCAGATAGAGAGGCAACATGAGAGGGGCCTAAGGAAGATGTAGTCTCCGTCGGGACCGTGGTGTATGCCCGGTTGACGTGAGAGTTCTTCAGGGTTGTGCTGCGTGTGTATCTTCATGTATGTGTTTGAGTCATTGTGAGAAATAAAGCCAAGATACAGGTGTTCATGCGCCGCGGCGTTCGTCGCCAGAAAAATTATGGTGTCTACTTCGTCTACTTCTATCCGGGATCGTTTGCGTCGGTGAGTTTGTCCCAACATAAGCTGTAACTTAAATTGCAATTGCTGTGTCAAGTGGCAGCTGGTGAGAGAGATCGACAAATGGATCGATTAGTTAGCATCCTTGGTTCTGAAGCAATTCACAAGGCGTCACTAGCCAGACCAATTTGGTGCTTGCCGAGTATTGTCTACTGAGACGCCATGTTGCTACATAAGTCTAAACGCTGGGATTATCAAGAAGCTGGTATTGCAGCTTCTACCATCCTCCATTTTTATCGTGCTTAGATCTTAAAGACAATCTACTTCTAACAATTAGTACCATTTGCAGGTTAGGTAGTTCTACAAATTGTAATAGAAATGGTATGAGTTTCAAGCAGGAGCTTGAGCTGGAGCTACTTTTTGTTCGTCGTCAGTTTAAGTTTTACTAACCTGTAAGCTGTAACTTAAATTGCAATTGCTGTGTCAAGTGGCAGCTTGTGAGAGAGATCGACAAATGGATCGATTAGTTAGCATCCTTGGTTCTGAAGCAATTCACAAGGCCTCACTAGCCAGAACAATTTGGTGCTTGCCGAGTATTGTCTACTGAGACGCCATGTTGCTACATTAGTCTAAACGCTGGGATTATCAAGAAGCTGGTATTGCAGCTTCTACCATCCTCCATTTTTATCATGCTTAGACACTCAGTATACTTATTCATTTTCATATTTTTTTTAATGTATGTGAAGCTCATGTTTAGATACTTGATGCTCACATGTGAACGAAAAATCCAAAATGAACACAATTTTTAATGGATGATACTTTCATCAATAATTTCTCTGGCCTTGGGCGTGCACTGATTTAGCTATATTCTATTTTTCTAAAAGCAATTGATCCCAATTTAGCTGAGCCCCATTCCATTTTTATCCTGAATCTCGGCCATCGATTAGTTTTTTCAGGATTTATTGCATTTATGGGAAACATTTACTCTATTTTAATTCAATTTACCATAAATTAATCCACTTCAATTCGCAACTGCACAGTTATAATTGAAGGCATTGCCTTTAGGATCACTATGTCGAATGCTTCTATGTGTAAAATTGAACCGATTGTAATCAGTATAAATCGGTGAACTGTTATATGGGCTCGCACTGTTATAATTGACATTGTCCTACATGTTAATATTGATTTTGATTTGTGAATTTGGCGTTATTCTCATGCATGTATGACATGAGGTTGTTCTTAAATCAAATATTGTTGGATACTTTTTTCCCTGATATTGTTCATATTACGATTTAACCTCTTTTGATTGCTTTAAATGCCATTGCTTATCCTTGCTATAGTGTACGGCCCTAAATCAATTTATACTTCTGATAATGTTAACCTTTTGGGGCTCATTTTGTATGTTCCTATTGTCCTTTTTTGCACCATTATTCCAAGTTTGTGTCTTTACCATATTCATTTGTACAATGCTTAATTGTATCAAAAGTCCTATGAAGTTTGCATTATAAAATAGAGACATTCTAGAATATTTTATTCCATTTTTACTATACATAACTAAATAATTTATGCCCATATGCTTTATGGAGAAGTTTATCCAGTTTTTTGTTTTAATTTTGCAAGGGGTTGGTAGAAGTTCACCCAGTTTTACTTACGATATCGGTTTTTGAAGACTCGTGTCCTATCCTAACATCAACTTTAGGTATTCTTCTATCCGAAGAGTACATTGAATGTAAAAAAATGGCTAAGTTTCTGATGATTAACATGTTTAAAGCTTATCTCCTGTATTCCAGGCAAAAAGAGGTACTCTTTCTACAACTATATTAGTATTAGTACTGATATACTTTAAATGGAAAATATCTAATGTAAAATTTAGTGTGAATGATCCCTTTTCATAATAAGAATGTGCATGGTCCGGTCTGCTAATTATGAACTGATGAGTTTATCCAGTTTATATTTTATTTATTGTAAGGGTTTATAGAAATTCATCCAGCCAATTGGCTTTGATGTGTGACATACACACACTAGTAGAAAAAGGGTCATTTGTCCCAGTTTGTAGGGCCTATTTGTCCCGGTTGGGGAACCGGAACTAAAGGGTCGGTACTAAAGCCCTATACCTTTAGTCCCGGTTCTTACACCAACCGGGACAGATGGGCCTTCACGTGGCCCCTGCGGCGAGCCCAGGCAGGAGGGCCTTTGGTCCCGGTTGGTAGCACCAACCGGGACCAAAAGGCATCCACGCGTCAACAGCTGGCAGGAGCTGAGGTTTTTGTTTTTTTTTGAAAGAGGGTGGTTTAGGGGTTTTGGGGGGTTAATTTAGGGTGTTAGCTAGCTAATAGAGAGAAGTGTTCTTTCTTATCTCCGTGCTTGGTTTACCAATGCTACTACTATGCCTAAACATGGCTTAGATTGAAGTGAAGGCAACATGTGTGGTGCATGTCGAAAATAATACTAATATCCTAACTTGATCAAGTTTGGATTAGTACTACTTTGACATGCACCACATGTTGCCTTCACTTCAATCCAATCCATGTTCATTTCACCCACTGATATATAAAAACTCTTCATGCTCGCATCATGCTTCATCATAATAACAAGTCCTACTAATCATCACCATACAACTTCTACTCGTTATTTATAACAAGTCATACGATCATCATCCTCATAGTCATCGAACCATCCCAAATTAATTGTTCTTAGCACATGATCATCAGTATTAGGTAGGACCTAAATACCCTCTTTACGGTAAAATAGCATAAAACAATATAGGCCCTGACTCTCCATTATGGAGAATGGAGATCATACTGTCTCCAAATTCTCACGCTTCGCTTCCTTTTGCTTCCAAGTACCACCTTACGACTGTCCATACAATTTTTTCCATTCTGTGATTTTCATGTCTCCACTTCTTTTAGAAATCCGATATGGACATGTCAGATTTGTAGGAAGACCTAGCTGTATGTTCAAAACATCAAGACAACCATTCAGATACATCAGATGAGGCACACAATCATCCGGGATTTTTTGTTGAAAGACATAGTAATAACTTCGTAGTTAGCAATGTAGTTAAGTTTTAAAAGACTTTATGCAAAAGATGCATGGATGTCGTAATAGTAAAAAATCTTACCATGGCATCTCCATGGATGTTACCGTAGTTCAACACGTGCACTAGTGGCACGTATTGACCATAATGTGGAGGAGTTTTATTATAGATATTGTAATTCTCAAGATCAGTACAAAATGCGACCAGATGATTTTTCTCCTGATAAGTTAACTCGAAGCCATCGGTGTAGTAGGTTCTGTCTATCATGTTCCGCACATTGTTTGAACAATGAAAATAAGCTGTCAACTATTTTGAAATGAAAAATATAAATTAGATAATAACTATGTTTGAGAAACTCACATAGCAGTAGAATTGGAAGCGTATCAACAAGGACCCAAATGTCCATATTGTCTTGGTCGATGTTAGGATCACCAAGATCCATGATGACAAGCATACCATCATAAAAATCATACATCTTGCAAAGTGCTTCCCAATATTTGCAACCAGAATGGGCTACGCTCTCAGAATTATACAATTTTACTTCAAAATCCACATCATGATGGGTCCTTACGTGAATTTTCTTTGTTTCAAAATTTTCATGGTCTTCAAAACCATCATTTCCAAGACATAGCGTCTTGCATGGCATGGGATAAGCTACTCGAATTGTAAAAGATGAAAATTGCACGTTAAAATAGTTGAAGTCATGCTTAATTACGAAAAAAACACTTTTCATCGTTGCGTAACGATTCAACATCGAAGGTCTCCTGGAGCTTAATGCTGAAGCGCCGATCTTCGTCCTGATGAGGCCTGTCGCACAGACCTCGGTCGTCATGCACCAGCTGCACTCCCCCGGGAGACTTTCGTCGTCTGATGACGACATTTCCTACGTTCATAATTCAAAGATTAAACTTGTTCAATTCAATATATGCACTATAAAAAATAAAATAGATCATTATTTATTCATCATGGGTTGAGTATCGGTCTGCCGAGTCTATATGGTGGAGACTCTCCCTCACTGATTCCTCTCTGACATTTGCGACCGTCGGTGATGGTCGTTACTCCTTTCCCTAGTGCATAACAAAGGTCTAGCACCCGGAGAAGAAGGAGAAACGAGCCCCATGACAACGGTCGGGCTTCTTCGTCCTCTCTCATATATGGTGGAGCCTCGACAGACTTAAAGTCAACCCGAAATATCGTTTAATTATCTTTCTAAAAAAGGACATATTGAGCGTTTCATTTTAGCATGCATTCAATAAGCAAAACTACATCATCTCTTGCGTCCGTACATCGTCGAATATTATCACTAATTGTAACATCCCAAATTTTCAATTTGCAATGTTATACATTAGATCATCATTGCATATCATATTTTATTTTTGCATTTTGGTTGATCCTACAAAATTCTACGCAACTCAAGGACCCATGGAGAGAGTTGGGGATTTCGTTATTTTCATATTTGAGTTTTCTCAAATTTTGAGAATAGGATCATTTGATTTTATTTATTTTATCATCAATTATTTCTATTACAAAAATATGAGAGAGGGAATAAAATGACTTTCCCAAAATAGAGAAATATTGAGGATTTAATAATAAAATCAAACAAGATTTTATTTCGGAGTTTTTCGGTGTTTTATTTGAATTTAGGAAAAATGTGCGTTTTTCAAAATTGCATTTAGGCCCCAAATAAATGTTCACTTTGTCGGGCTTGATTTTAGAAGCCTGAGAAAATTTATTTCGGGATTTTTGAAGTCGTTTAGTATTTTTTTTTTATTTTTTTCGAGCGGAAATAATTAAAAAAAACGAACCGACCTAACGGGCCGTGTCCGACTAGGACTCTGGCCCGACTAGGCTTTATAAACCGAGGCCCAGCCCCGGGGAACCCTAGCCGCCCCAGCCCCCAACCCTAGCCGCCGCCCGCGCCGCCGCCGCCACCCGCCCGCGCCGCCGCCGCCGCTGCCCGCCGCCGCGCCGCCGTCGGTTTTCGTCGGTTTAATAGATTCGGTTTTTTAAAATAGATCGGTTTTTCCAGTTTATTTATTTTAGCGAGCGTTCGTCGTTTTTCTTTTTCTCGGATTAAATCCGCGATTTTTCTGATCGCGATTCCTGATCCGATTTTCGTTTTAGTTTAACTTTTCGCTCGTTTATCGGAATCAGGCGATTCAAGCGCCTAGAGTTTCATCTCGAAACCCTCTATCCGTTTAACCAACTTAAACAAGATTTTGCTACTCTAAAATTTGCCCTAGATCCAGATTACTAGAACGAAGTTGTTTTCTTCCGCTGTTCGACTTTCGTTGTTTCGTTCGATTTGATTCTTTTTGCCAACCGGAGTTCTTAAGTTGAACCTTCTGGTTAGATCTTTTATTTGAGTTTTAACTGTACATTAGTTGAGTACTTATTATATGCGTGTTTGCTTGTGTGCGATAGAGTATCCGGAGTGCGCCGCCTGTTACTTCGAATCGCTAGGTTTCCCGGATCATCAGCAAGGCAAGTAACACTTTGATCATACCTTTTCTACTACCCAGTTTTATTGCATTAGATCAATCCTCACACATTGCATGATTAGGATCTAATTAAATTGTGGGATGGGAAGTAGATGAGGTAGTACCTATTACCTGTTTGTTATCAAACCTTTGGAAGTTACTTCTACGTTTGCTTATTATGCCATGCTATGCTAGTAGACGTGGATTGGGTGAGTGATATCCATGACAGATGTGAGATTGATAATTAATGGTTTATCTAAGCTGGCAACATAAACACACATCTAAGTGGATTGAGGCACCTGGGTATTCCAGGACTTGCCTGTTTTCTTTTGGACCGCCACCCAGACTCAAAGGGATCATGAGACTATTCATACTAGAAACTTCCGTGTGCAGCCACAAGCTATTATGGGCTCTAGCATAGTTGACTAAGTTGTGCGAAATCTTACAGTGGTAGACTAGCAGATGTAGGGATGTAGGTGGTACGGTCTACCCGATCGTAAGGTGCTAGCGCTTCTGAAAGACTATGTCTCGGTCATCCATCTTCTCAAACATCATGTAGTGCGAGAAAACAAACAGAGGCGATCGAGTCTTGTGGGGAAAAGTGCGCAAACCTCTGCAGAGTGTAACAAACTAATCATGGTTAGCCGTGTCCCCGGTTATGGACATCTTGAGTATCTAGTACTTGGATTATCATGTGAATCTCAACATGTTACTCTAAATTAATTTTGTTGGGTTATGTTTAATGATGATGCTTAATTGGGATTAAGAATGCTGTCAACCATTCTCAATGTTTAACAACCACCTTGATAGTAATTAAAATTTTATTCCTTTGAAGTAGGGAAAAATTGGCTTTACGCAAAATTATAACCATAGAGCTTTCCACCAGCCAAATATGCATATAGTATAGCTGTTTCATTCCATTACTCTCTATGTGTTACCTTGCCAGCATATTCGATGTGCTGACCCATTTTCGGGCTGCAACGTTAATGTTGCAGACTTTTCAGATGACGATTAAGGAGTTTTTAGGTCGTGGTTCTATACTCAGTGATGCCGTTGGAGTTGATGGACTCACTTATCTTCCAAGCCTTCCGCTGTTAGATGGCCTTAAGCCATATTTATTGTAATAAGTTCTCTTTTGAGACTTTCGATGTAATAAGTGTGTGATTGCTACTCTGCTATAAATCCTCCGAGTACTGTGTGGTGTCAGCATTACTGATCCAGGGATGACACCGGAGCACAGAGATCAGACTTTTTGAGGTCTGGTCGCTACAGAGATGGTATCAGAGCACACGCTGACTGTAGGACACGACCACTAAGCTAAAGACCTAGATCACTACTCACTCTCTTCTCTTCTGACCTCTCATCTTTTCTATTCTTTAGGATGGCGGATGCAAGGAACAAGTTTACGCAACCGGAGGAAGATGCACCCTTTGGACGCCACTTGAAGGAAGTCACTAGATACCTGAACATAGGAGTGCCAAGTTTCACGGGAACCTACAACGCCACTTTACCTGAAGAAGAGCGCTGGATGATTCAAGTTCAAGTTCCAGGAAGGATGTTCATGCCAGTCACTGAGCCCATAGAATTTTCTTTTAATGCACCAACTTGGAGTCTAGGAAAGAGCATGGCAGCTCACATCACCATGGGACGCATTGGAGAAGTCTATCGCAAGGATCTCAAGGATACTATCTACCAGATTTGTGGGCGCCGAGATGAACACTGGGAGATGATCAGCACCAGGAAGGATAGATCAATTGCAGCTTTTATCCAGGAGCTAAACCAGCACATTCGCCGATAGGAGAACCAGATGTGCGCCGACAAGATAGATCTGAAGAAGGCTAAGACTAGAATCAAGGAACTGGAGGAAGAACTCAAGGCTACACTTGAAGATTATGAAGAGGAAATTGAAGTATTGGTGGATAAGAATGCCGACCTAACAAAGAAGATTGGAATATTTATGGGAGGCCCGACGCCAGTAGAGGAAGACGAAGAACCCAAGGAGATTAGCCCGGAAGACTACATCATCATCAACGACACCAACTCGGAAGCAGATAGTAGCGATGATGACTATGTTGATGAAGCTGGAGCAGATATTATGGAGTCAACAACCGTAGAATATTTCTGATAGGCCACCTCACCAGCAGTAGTAGTCCACCATGTAAATATAGTAGTCCGAGCACTTTTGCGATAGTTAGATCGATTGTATGCCTTTGGTTGATTGATTGAAGTGAATTGTTTGCTTTTGCCTCATGTGCATATGGGTAGTGTTTTCTCTTTAGACCCTCTCTATTCTTATATCTCATCTTTTCTAAACCCTCAGATGCCTCTGAGACGTGACCCCGAATTTGCCTTTCCACCGGAGCTCACCCAGTTAATCCAGCAGCAGAACACATTGATGTAGTTGTTAGTCCAGAATCAGAATCAGGGGAACAACAACAACAACCCACCACCACCACCACCACCTGTTGACCACTTAGCCCATTTTCTTAGGCTGAATCCGCCGGTGTTTTCCAGTAGCACCGAGCCGATAGTAGCAGATGATTGGCTCCGCAAGACAGCTAGGGAGTTGACCACAGCAGGATGCACAGATGCGGAGAAGGTGATGTTTGCCGCACATCAGTTAGAAGGACCCGCAGCATCATGGTGGGAGAATTTCACAGCCACCTTCCCAGTCGACACTGTCACATGGGACCAGTTTCAGCAGGCTTTCCGTACTGCCCATGTTTCAGCAGGAGCTATGACCATGAAGAAGCGTGAGTTTCGTAACTTGCGCCAAGGAGGACGGACAGTTGGCCAGTATGTGGAGGAGTTTAGTAAGCTAGCACGTTATGCCCCAGATGACGTTGCTACGGATGCAGCTAAACAAGAGAAGTTTCTGGAAGGACTGAATGATGAGCTGAGCATGCAGTTGATGGTAGCCACCTTCAACAACTACCAGGAGTTGGTAGATCGTGCTCTTATGATTGAAGGGAAGCAACAGCAAATTGAGAATCACAAGAGGAAGTATGGACAAGGAAAGTACAATTCAGGAGCTCAGCAGAAGCCACGTTTTACCCCTAGACCGGGAGGACATTTTCAGCATACCCATAGGGGAGGTAGCTCGCACAATCACAATGGCACTAAGAATGGTAATTGCAATGGAGGAAGCAACGGCCAGAACCGCACCAACCCATCAACCCCAGCCAAGAAGGACTTGAGCCAAGCCACTTGCTATAAGTGTTCGAAGCCAGGACATTATGCCAATGAATGTCCTGAAGGCCAAAATGGCAATGGAAGTTCTGGGAAGAAGCCGAACCCTTTCAACAGGGGACAGGTGAACCACGTTAGCGTGGAGGAGGTTGAAGCTCAGCCCGATGCAGTAATAGGTAACTTTTTGGTTAAGTCATTTACTGCATTCGTTCTTTTTGATACTGGAGCATCGCATTCATACATCTCAAGGGGATTTGTGGATAAGTATAACCTACCAACCCAAGCCCTTAGGTCACCCATGTTAGTAACCTCGCCAGGAGCAGAGTATGTGGCTAGTCTATGGTGTGATTGGTTACCATTAAGGATTGGTAACTATGTTTTTCCCTCAGACCTAGTAGTATTGGAATCTCAAGGATTGGATGTGATATTAGGCATGGATTGGTTATCAAAGTATGAAGGGAGCATTGAGTGTGATAGTAAGTCAATTTTGCTTACCAAACCATAAGGGAGAAGGATCAAGTATGTATACCGGCATGTGCCAAACAGGACCCAAGTAAATTGCCTAACAGGAGTTGTGCAGGAGGAAGTACCAGTTGTAAGGGATTTCCCTGATGTATTTCCAGAAGAGTTGCCAGGCATGCCACCAGATAGAGATATTGAGTTTTTGATTGAGCTATTGCCAGACACTGGGCCAATATCAAAGAGACCATATAGGATGCCAGCAAAGGATTTGGTGGAAATTAAGAAGCAGATTAAGGAGTTACTGGATAAGGGATATATTCGCCCAAGTTCTTTGCCTTGGGGATCACCAGTACTTCTAGTGGAGAAGAAGGATGGATCGTTAAGGATGGTTGTTGATTATCGAGGATTGAACGAAGTAACGATCAAGAACAAGTACCCACTACCAATGATCAACGATCTGTTTGATCGATTGCAAGGAGCTAAAGAATTTTCCAAGATCGATTTGCGATCAGGATACCACCAGTTGAAGATTCGAGAACAGGATATTCCGAAGACAGCTTTTACCACCAGGTATGGGCTATATGAGTATACCGTTATGTCATTTGGTCTGACTAACGCGCCTGCCTATTTTATGAACATGATGAACAAAGTGTTTATGGAGTTTTTGGATAAGTTCGTCGTAGTGTTCATTGATGATATCCTGGTATATTCGAAGAATGAAGAGGAGCATAAGGAGCATTTGCGTTTGGTACTTGGAAAGCTCAGACAACACCAATTATATGCCAAGTTCAGCAAATCTGAGTTTTGGTTGAAGGAAGTAGGATTCCTCGGACACGTTATATCCGGAGAAGGTATAGCAGTAGATCCCGCTAAAGTTGAAACCGTGACCAAGTGGGAAGCCCCAACAACAGTTGGAGAGATCCGGAGTTTTCTTGGACTCGCAGGATACTACCGGAGGTTTATTGAGAATTTCTCAAAGATTGCGAAGCCTATGACGGAGTTGTTGAAGAAAGATACCAAGTTCATATGGACTGAGAAGTGTGAGGCTAGTTTTCAGGAGTTGAAGAAACGCTTGGTTACCTCACCAGTGTTGATTTTGCCAGACCAGACCAAAGATATGAGGTGTATTGTGACGCTTCACGTCGAGGACTTGGAGCAGTGATTATGCAGGAAGGGAGAGTTGTTTCATATGCCTCAAGACAACTGAAGCCCCATGAGTTGAATTATGCCACAGATGATTTGGAGTTAGCAGCCGTAGTGCATGCATTGAAGACATGGAGACATTTCCTCATTGGAAACCATTGTGAGGTGTACACGGATCATAAGAGTTTGAAGTACATTTTCACACAGAAGGAGTTGAATCTCAGACAAAGGAGATGGTTGGAGCTTATCAAAGATTATGATATGAAATTGCACTATCACCCCAGAAAGGCTAATGTAGTAGCTGACGCGTTAAGCCGTAAGAGCCATGTCAATACGATAATGATGGGAGGGATACCCAAGGAGTTAGCAGAAAATCTTCGTGAACTATGTGTGGAAATAGTTCCGAGAGGCTATGTAGCAGCACTAGAGATTCAGTCAACTTTGATGGATAGAATCAGAGAAGCTCAGAAAACTGACAAAGAGATTGCCGCTATAAAGGAGAAACTAAGCAAAGGAAAAGCTAAAGGATTTTGTGAGGATGAGCACGATACCCTATGGTTTGAAGACCGTGTTTATGTGCCCAATAACCCGGAGATCAGGAAGTTGATTTTGCAAGAGGCACACGATTCACCGTATTCAATTCACCCAGGAAATACCAAGATGTATTTGGATTTGAAGGATATTTTCTGGTGGACGGGAATGAAGAAGGATATTGCGGAGTATGTAGCAGTTTGTGATGTATGCCAGAGAGTAAAGGCAGAGCATCAGAAGCCAGCAGGATTGTTACAACCATTGCCGATACCCGAATGGAAGTGGGATAAGTTAGGCATGGATTTTATCACAGGATTGCCCAGGACTCGTTCAGGCTATGACTCAATTTGGCTTGTAGTTGATCGATTACGAAAGTAGCTCATTTCATCCCAGTAAAGACCACTTACACCAATGCTAAGTTGGCAAAGATATACATGAACAGAATAGTATGTCTGCATGGAGTTCCGAGGAGTATCGTATCAGATAGAGGAACCCAATTTATCTCAAAATTCTGGAAGCAGTTGCACGAAACTTTGGGTACAAGGCTAGAATTCAGTACAGCTTTTCATCCACAGACAGATGGACAGACCGAGAGAGTAAATTAGATTTTGGAGGATATGCTGAGAGCTTGTGCGCTAGATTATGGATCTAGTTGGGATGATAATTTGCCTTATGCAGAGCTCTCTTACAGCAACAGTTACCAAACCAGTTTGAAGATGACCCCTTTTGAAGCTTTGTACGGAAGGAGGTGTAGGACACCGCTGTCGTGGGACGAAGTCGGAGACCGCCAGTTGTTTGGACCTGACTTGATTAAAGAGTCTGAACAGAAGGTGAAATTGATTCGCGATAGGCTCAAGATAGCCCAGTCCAGACAGAAGAGTTATGCAGATTCTAAACGCAAGGAGACAGTTTACGAAGTCAGAGATAGAGCTTATCTTCGAGTATCTCTACTTCAGGGAACAAAGTGTTTTGGAGTTAAAGGGAAGTTAGCGCCACGATTTGTAGGACCATATCGAGTTTTGGAACGTATGGGAGAAGTGGCCTACAAGTTGGAATTGCCTGAAGGATTGTCAGGAGTACATGATGTGTTCCACGTTTCTCAGTTAAAGAAGTGTCATGCGGAGATGGCTGACGTACCGTTGAGAGATACAGTGCCTTTGGAAACTATTCAGTTGGATAACGACTTGACCTACAAGGAGAAACCAGTTAAGATCCTCGAGTTTGCCAGCCGAGTTACTCGCAGCAAGGTTATCAAGTTTTGCAAAGTTCAGTGGAGCCACCACACGGAGGATGAAGCCACCTGGGAGTGAGAGTAAGATTTTCTCAAAGACCACCCTCACCTATTTTCTAGCCAACCCAAATCTCGAGGGCGAGATTCATCTTAAGGGGGGTAGGTTTGTAACATCTCAAATTTTCAATTTGGAATGTTATACATTAGATCATCATTGCATATCATATTTTATTTTTGCATTTTGGTTGATCCTAGAAAATTCTACGCAACTCAAGGACCCATGGAGAGAGTTGGGGATTTCGTTATTTTCATATTTGAGTTTTCTCAAATTTTGAGAATAGGATCATTTGATTTTATTTATTTTATCATCAATTATTTCTATTACAAACATATGAGAGAGGGAATAAAATGACTTTCCTAAAATAGAGAAATATTGAGGATTTAATAATTAAATCAAACAAGATTTTATTTCGGAGTTTTTCGGTGTTTTATTTGAATTTAGGAAAAATGTGCGTTTTTCAAAATTGCATTTAGGCCCCAAATAAATGTTCACTTTGTCGGGCTTGATTTTAGAAGCCCGGGAAAAATTTATTTCGGGATTTTTGGAGTCCGTTTAGTATTTCTTTTTATTTTTTTCCGAGCGGAAATAATTTAAAAAAAACGAACCGACCTAACGGGCCGTGTCCGACTAGGACTCTGGCCCGACTAGGCTTTATAAGCCGAGGCCCAGCCCCGGGGAACCCTAGCCGCCCCAGCCCCCAACCCTAGCCGCCGCCCGCGCCGCCGCCGTTGCCACCCGCCCGCGCTGCCCCGCGTCGCCGTCGCCGGACGCCGCCGCCGCCGAGGTTCGCCGCCGCGCCTCGTTTTTTGTGCCTTTGGTTTTTTTAAAAAAAACTGATCGGTTTTCGTCGGTTTAATAGATTCGGTTTTTTAAATAGATCACTTTTTCCGGTTTATTTATTTTAGCGAGCGTTCGTCGTTTTTATTTCTCAGATTAAATCCGCGATTTTTCTGATTGCGATTCCTGATTCGATTTTCGTTTTACTTTAACTTTTCGCTCGTTTATCGGAATCAGGCGATTCAAGCGCCTAGAGTTTCGTCTCGAAACCCTCTATCCGTTTAACCAACTTAAACAAGATTTTGCTACTGTAAAATTTGCCCTAGATCCAGATTACTAGAACGAAGTTGTTTTCTTCCACTGTTTGACTTTCGTTGTTTCGTTCGATTTGATTCTTTTTGCCAACCGGAGTTCTTAAGTTGAACCTTCTGGTTAGATCTCTTATTTGAGTTTTACCTGTGCATTAATTGAGTACTTATTGTATGCTTGTTTGTTTGTCTGCGAGAGAGTATCCGGAGTGCGCCCCTGTTACTTCGAATCGCTAGGTTTCCCGGATCATCAGCAAGGCAAGTAACACTTTGATCATACCTTTTCTACTACCCAGTTTTATTGCATTAGATCAATCCTCACACATTGCATGATTAGGATCTAATTAAATTGTGGGATGGGAAGTAGATGAGGTAGTACCTATTACCTGTTTGTTATCAAACCTTTGGAAGTTACTTCTACGTTTGCTTATTATGCCATGCTATGCTAGTAGACGTGGATTGGGTGAGTGATATCCATGACAGATGTGAGATTGATAATTAATGGTTTATCTAAGCTGGCAACATAAACACACATCTGGGTGGATTGAGGCACCTGGGTATTCCAGGACTTGCCTGTTTTCTTTTGGACCGCCACCCAGACTCAAAGGGATCATGAGACTATTCATACTAGAAACTTCCGTGTGCAGCCACAAGCTATTATGGGCTCTAGCATAGTTGACTAAGTTGTGCGAAATCTTACAGTGGTAGACTAGCAGATGTAGGGATGTAGGTGGTACGGTCTAGCCGATCGTAAGGTGCTAGCGCTTCTGAAAGACTATGTCTCGGTCATCCATCTTCTCAAACACCATGTAGTGCGAGAAAACAAACGGAGGCGATCGAGTCTTGTGGGGAAATGTGCGCAAACCTCTGCAGAGTGTAACAAACTAATCATGGTTAGCCGTGTCCCCGGTTATGGACATCTTGAGTATCTAGTACTTGGATTATCATGTGAACCTCAACATGTTACTCTAAATTAATTTTGTTGGGTTATGTTTAATGATGATTCTTAATTGGGATTAAGAATGCTGTCAACCATTCTCAATGTTTAACAACCACCTTGATAGTAATTAAAATTTTATTCCTTTGAAGTAGGGAAAAATTGGCTTTACGCAAAACTATAACCATAGAGCTTTCCACCAGCCAAATATGCATATAGTATAGCTGTTTCATTCCATTACTCTCTATGTGTTACCTTGCCAGCATATTTCATGTGCTGACCCGTTTTCGGGCTGCAACGTTAATGTTGTAGACTTTTCAGACGACGATTAAGGAGTTTTTAGGTCGTGGTTCTATACTCAGTGATGCCGTTGGAGTTGATGGACTCACTTATCTTCCAAGCCTTCCGCTGTTAGATGGCCTTAAGCCATATTTATTGTAATAAGTTCTCTTTTGAGACATTCGGTGTAATAAGTGTGTGATTGCTACTCTGCTATAAATCCTCCGAGTACTGTGTGGTGTCAGCATTACTGATCCAGGGATGACACCGGAGCACAGAGATCAGACTATTTGAGGTCTGGTCGCTACACTAATACACCTCGAATAGTATCATACATATAGCATCGCTAATACTGCTAGAACCATAGCGCCGGACCGGTATCGGTGCGGGCAGTTGACACCCAAATAGAAGGAACCATCACAGGATCATAGATGCGGTGAGATCCCTGAAGAACCTGCTAGGTATTGTCGAACCTGCCCTCCAACGCAACCATGTAGCGACGGACGTGCTCGTCCTCCTCGCTGACACGTGACGTACCACCTCCGCGGTGTCCGAAAACTTCGGCACCGTCACTGGCCCACACGACCGCCACCAAACAAGGTCCAGGTCAACGACAGGCTGGCTCCTCACCAAGCTACGCCCCCGGAAGATAGCACCTCCCAATACCAGCCCGACGGAGTCCACTCTCGGACATGACCCCTCTGATCAAGCAGGCCTTCTCCGCCAAGTCGACGACGAGGATGTGGGATAGGCATCGTCGACGTCGATGCGAGAATAATTGCTTTAACTAAAAAAATAAACTACTTCTATTAATTTTCTTACTAAAAATAAACTACTTCTATTGTAAAATAAAGTAGTTTTAGTAAATCAACTAGTTCAACTACTAAGCACTTACTATAAATAAAATAAAGTAATACTTACTAAAAATAAACTACTTCTATAGTAAAATAAAGTAGTTTTATTAAATCAACTAGTTCAACTACTAAGCACTTACTATAAATAAAATAAAGTAGTACTTACTAAAAATAAACTAGTTTAACTAGTTCTATTATTTTTCTAACTAATTCTATTAAACACTTACTAAAAAACATCTAATTCAACTAATCTAAAATGCACACTAACCTAACATCTAATTCACTAACCTAAATCAGAGAATGTTCAAAAAAAGTAGTATTGCTTAGTTTTTTTAAGAAATGTTCAAATAGAAAATTTAGTAAAAAATACATATATGAAAAAATGAAAAAAAAGAGCCGGAGCGGCGGCGGCCTCACAGCGGGGCCGGCCGGCGAGGGCGTCGATGAGGGCGGGCGACGACGACGGGGCGTGCTGGGGCGCGCGGGCCGGGGGCAGGGGCACGGGCGACGGCGACGGCGCGGGCGGCGGACGGCGGATGGCGACGGTGCGAGCGGCGGACGGCGTGGGCGTGGGCTTCGGGGCGGGGGCGACGGCGATGGCGTCCGGCAGCCTGGCGGCGTCATCCTACGCGCGCGTCGTCTGGGGCAACGACTAGACGAAAACTGAAATTTTCTAAGTGGTTGCTATATATACATGAAGCATTGGTTCTGGTTCGTGGCCCCAACCGGGACCAATGACCCCCTTTAGTCCCGGTTGGTGCCACCAATCGCGACCAAAGGTCTCTTTTCAGCAGTCCAAAAGGCGGGAAACAGAGACCTTTGGTCCCGGTTGGTGCCACGAACCGGGACCAATGCCGCCCTTTAGTCCCGGTTGGTGCCACAAACCGGGATCAAAGGAGGGCATTGGTCCCGATTCATGGCACTAACCGAGACCAATGGCATGTGCCTGCCAAAGCCGCGGTGCGGTGGGATGTTGTCCCACCTCGCTAGCTGAGGAGCTGTCGCACCTGTTTATAAGCGCCGCTCTGTCATCTCTCTCGAACTCCTCTAAATTGTTGGGCCTGCTGGGCCTTCTGCGGGTCTGAATCCTGGCCCAACTAGCTCGGTTCCTAGTCGTATTCAGGCCGTGGTGGCCCAGTAGGTGGCATTTTTTATTTTTACCCAGTTTTTTCTTTTCTTTTTTACTGTTGCTATTTTTATTTATTCTATTAAAATTTTCTTATTTTATTTTATTTGATTTTGTTTTGTTTCTACTTATTTATTAAAGTTAATTTTGTTTCTACTTATTTATTTTATTTTGTTTCTACTTATTCATTTTATTTTATTTTTGCTTTGTTTATTTATTTTATGAAAATTCTTTTTGCTTATAATGTTTTGAACAACAAATGCTTTGGTAATTTTAGTTGCATAAATTTTATATAATTTTAGTTTCAATAATACTTTTTTCTATTACAGTTTTATTAAAGTTTTCTAGTTCATTCTTTTTTCTATTAGAGTTTCATTAAAGTTTTCTAGTTTATTCGTTTAGTTTATTATTTTTTCTATTAGAGTTTCATAAAAGTTTTCCAAATCATTCTTTTTTATATTAGTTCATTATTTGAGCTAGATGACCCTAAAATTTAAAAGCACTTTATATGAACTCTGAAGAGGTTGAAAGTTGGCATGGTATCATCATTTCACCCATATAGCATGTGCTAAAAAGTTGAGAGGGTTACGGCAAAAACTGGATTAACTTCGTGTACAAAACGGACAATCTCTTTCGAAGTATCAGGGTTTCGGATGAAAACTCATCTGTTACAAAGGGATTTTATTTTTTTGAACTTTTTTGAACTCCAGACTTTTTGTGTGTTCAAAATGTACCATTCAAAGGCACATGATCAATTTTCAACCCTTTCTGACTTCATTTGTTATTTTCATGCATTTACTGATTTTTTTGAGCTATATGACCCTGAAATTCAAAAGCACTTCAAATGAACTCTGAAAACGTTGAAAGTTCGCATGGTATCATCATTTCACCCACATAGCATGTGCTAAAAAGTTGAGAGGGTTACGAAAAAAACTGGATGCACTTCGTGTATAAAACGGACAATCTCTTTCGAAGTATCAGGGTTTCAGACGAAAACTCATATGTTACAAAGATTTTCATTTTAGTTGCATAAATTTTATCTAATTTAAGTTGCATAAATTTTATTTTTTATTGATTCTTTTTAATTGATTCCTTTTTCTATTAGAGTTTTATTAAAACTTTTTAGTTGATTATTTTTGCTATTGTAGAATATTATAGTTTTGTAAAAAACACCTTTGGTCCTGATTCCAGACACCAACCGGGACTAATGGTGGTGGCCCAGGAGCAAGGTCCATTGGTCCCGGTTTGTTTGTGAAACCGGGACCAATGGTCTCATACGAACCGGGACCAATGGCCCCCGAGGCCCGGCCCGCACCTTGGCCTCATGAATCGGGACCTATGCCCCCATTGGTCCCGGTTCGTGTGTGAACCGAGATTAATGGGCTTGCCCTGCCTGGACCAAAGCCCTGTTTTTTACTAGTGACATACGAAGGGAGAAATTGATTGCCTTTGATGTGTGGCATACACATATGAAGGGAGAAATTGCTCTGTATGATTATTCATGCGTTGCACGTGCATACTTACTAGTATCCACCCAAACTATTTCTTAATCTAACCAGGGGGTATTAAAAAGGAAAAATATTGCAACTTGCAATGGTAGCTAGTTACTCCATCTAGTATTAATTTCTTGCAAGTTGTGAGATTTATCTACTGTGTATAGTACCAAAGACATGCAAGTGTATGCATGTGTGCATGTTATTGTCCTTCTCCCTTCTTCGGTTGGTGATGAGTCAACTTTGATTTTGTCCAGTGTCACTGCACTAGCTCATCCACGTGTATATACACACAATATATTATATATCTTCCAATTTATATCCTACTTGGCATTTGAAAAAGGACGGCAGCAACATATACTATCTCACTTGTTTATATAGAAAATGTTATTTCTCCAACGAGACAATGGCTTCTAGCTATATAATTAGTACTAGTGGCGTTCCTGTGATAATTTGTCCTGTGAAACGCTCTTGATATGATCAATTCGAACGATTTCACATGTAAACATCAGAGACAACGGTTTCCATAATGATGGTACCGGTCAGTGCATGATACTACAATTAAAGAAGAGGCTGGCTGCAGGTGAGATCGAACCTGTAGGTACTCTGTGTGGCAGTTGGTAGTTTTTTCTAGTACCAGAGAGACCAAAGGTAGGTAATCCATCTGATGAAGGGAGAAAGTTCCAAAAACCTTGATTTCAGTAGGGCCATAGGATGCCCAATTTATTTTTTGTGAATACACAAAGCTTGCGAATCATTGCATTGATAGAAGGAATCGAATGAGTACAGAAAGGGGTACATCAGATGACACGGACGCAGACATGCGTGAACATGATGCCCAGTGCAGGGAGACAAGGGGTGCTCGGCCCGAACAAGGGATACAACACAGCTAGACCTACCAAGCCTGAACCAAGAGCGGGCAAGTCGAACCAGCGAGAATACCAACATCACGAAAACCAAAATCGGGGACACCGCGAGCGAGCAAGATAGCGCCTTCAAGAAGGAATACGACGCCAAGACTCCACCGCCATCCGGTCCGGAGGACCTAGGGTTTCCCCTGAGCTTGAGGAGGGGCTCAGCCGAGGGCCTTGACAATGCCTGCAAGAAGGTAACGACATCCCTAGACGCCACCGCTGCCACCACCAGCAAGCAGGCCAGGGATTTCGCCCCGACCGGAGGTTGAGCAATCCCATAGCCGCTGTATCTGGAGTCGAAGATGAGGAAGCCAGCGCTAGTCGAAGCCAGCATGTCGGAAGGTGATTGGCGGGGCTGCACCTGCCGTTGGAGGGTGGCGCTGCCTCCGAACCCACGAACATTGGATCTGACCAAAGGGGAGGCTTTGAGATGTACAGGGCAGGGTAGGCGGCGGAGCAAACCACGGGGGGTGGGGGGATGGCTATCAGCAATGCTGGCAAGTTATAGGACTGGAGGGGCACATATCCGAGTTGCCGTGGCCATAGCCATCGCGACGTCGGTGAGCCAAGCGAGCTGGAAATGATGCAACTGGTAGGTCACAGAGGGCAGAGCTGCCCGATAGAGGACACCAGCGGCCATGGGCACCGGAGAGATGCGGACTCGAGGTCGCCGGGGACGGTGCAGCGCCAACAAGCACCCGCCTTGAGGAGCATCGTGACTACACAGGCACAGTATCCTCGTCGCCTCCGCACTTTAGCCATCTTCATGGCTCGGGAGGAGAGGAAGGGCCGCCGGGAATGGGAAGGTCGCCTGCATGGAGGAAGGCTATGACGTCCCTGCGACCGGCTCCAGGTCTCGCGCGCAGCCCATAGTCGACGGCAGCACCAGCATAGCTGGTCACGCCGCAAAGGTGGGAGATGGGCGGATTGCAAGGGAGGACGCAGAGGCCGTAGCCAAGTGCGCCACGCCTGACGCCGGACCAGCAGGAGAGTGCAGCAGCTGGGAAGGAGGGCGCCCGCGATGCGCGACTAGATCGGGGACGCGGGACGGACCACAGGGGATGAAATCGCCCCGCTGCCATCATCCCGAGGCATGGCGCAGCTAGGCCGGCTGGCCGATGGCGGTGCAACAAAGGCGGGCGGAGGGGGAGCTTCCCGGCTGTGGCGGCGGCTAGTGGATCTCGGGGTTCGTGGCAGGGCGGGGATGCGCGAGGGCGGCGGATCTGCCTTGCTGCCACCACGTGCAGCGGGAGCGGGGTAGGAAGGGCCTTCCTGCTGGCGGAGACTGGGGTTTCCCCCGTGTTGCCAGAGGAGGGTGATGGGAGAGGGAGTAGGGATGAGCGGGCATGATGCCCAATTTACGTTGTACGTATGTGTGAGAGAGATTGAACTATAAGCAGGGACCAAACTGAGGTAGTTTCGTGGGCCACTTGACACATGCATGATCTGCTGCATTTTTTTAGAAATGGAGGAAGACCCCCTGCCTCTGCATCTGGACGATGCATGCAATCATTTTATTAATTGTTCACACAAGACCTTACAAAATAATACAACGGCAAGACTAAAGCCACCGTCTAGGCAACATTTGTCGCTACTCTATCCAATTGATGAAGGGATGCTGATAGTCTGGGCCTAATACCAAACAGACCTCATAGTCAAACCTACCATCTAAGTCCTGAGGTCCCATCCAGGACGCCTGCCGGGTATGGTGTACCCACCGGTCCGACGCATTCCTCAACCAGGACGTCTGCCAGGTATGAGGCCGCCACAGCCACCTGCCACCAATCCATCTTCAGAACTGTACTGTTGCATCTACTTTGCCCGGTCTAGCTGCCGTCGACGCCACCACGACGCCAGACCGCGTCATCCTCCTGTGCTAGTCCATCTCCGCGCATCGGACGCCGAGTCACCATAGCGCCATGCCGCCGAGATCCGCCGCCATCAATGAGTGAGATGAAGCACCGCTCCACCAAAGAATCCGTCCGCTAGTCCCTCGATCACGTGTGCACCTCCAAGAATGACGCCCCAAAGGGGGGAACGACACTAGAGCACCGCCGTCATTCAATCATTCGATCTAGGGTTCCCCCGGAGGTAGCAGAGAGTGGTCTTGAACTTCTCCATGGCGGTGCCTTCAAGAAGGGGGCGATGCAGATAGCGCCGCCACCGCCGGCCTTGGCAATAGCCGAAAGCAAGTTTTCACCCAGATCTGTTCGAAGGAATCCAACTGCCGTGCACGGCCGCTACCACCACTGGGCTAAGCACTCGCCGCCGCCGGCACCTCCACGATGCCCAGATGCCGCGAGACTCGCCGCCACCACGCCTGGGCCGCCGGCCGCCGCTGCCAACACCAACTCCACCATCCACCGGATCTGGGCAGGGATCCCAAATCCATCCCCCACAACCCACCACCACAGAGGGGAGATGGCGGCGCCAGGGAGGGGGAGAAGGAGCCGAGGCAGGGCCGGCCTGACGCCCGGCACCACCAGGCAGATGGGAACGCCACTCGGAGTCCCCAACTACGTGCGGAAGAGAGCCGCCCCGCCGCCGCCCACGCCACACGGCCTTTGGCCGGCGACGCTCCAGGCAGCGGCGAGGGAGGGGGTTTGGGCGAAGGGGACGACGGGGGCGGCGCTAGGGTTTCCTCCCGGGGGTGCCCGCGGGAGCGCCTCGGAGAGGGAACGTATCTGGTGCACCAAGGCAATTGGTGCTACTGGTGCACCGGACCCCGTAGCACATTTAAAAATGTTCAAAAAAATCTAGAAAAAATATAATGTATCGATACAACATCAATGTATGTTGTCACAAAAATTCAAATCAAAATTCGAAACAATGCGCAAGATACAAAAATGACAAATTTGACGTCAATGTGCTAATGGGCCAAAACTGAAACCCAACTTGTGTTATGTACTATTTAGTGTTAAATTTGTTATTTTTGTATCTCAAGAAATGTTTCGAATATTGATATGAATTTTTGTGACAATGTTCATTCATGTTGTGTCAATGTACTATTTTTTCGTTTTTTTTTTACATTTTAAATGTGCAACGGGCGACCGGTGCACCGGTAGCATAAATTGCCCCGGTGCACCAGATAAATCCCCGGGGAGGAAGGGGAGGGAGGGTTGGCTAAAACATCCGAGTCCAAAATCGCACCCATGATCTGCTGCAAATGATGCATACTTAAAATGTTATTAGTAAATGAATAAAAAGAAGAAAATATCAGCATAGTAAGGTTAGCGTCTGGTTCCGATTGAAATGTATGATTAATAATTCAGGTGTGCATTTACACAGAGGAATCTTCTAGTGGGCAATGATGATGCCCTTGATATCAGTGTACATGAGTTAAATACAAAAGTAATCATATGAGTAGACGATCATTAGCGCGCGGCGATTT